>NW_028187455.1:0-8000 GCF_964204655.1 Triturus cristatus
GCCGCGATTCAATCAGCAGGGCTCTCGACTCCGGGATACAACTGCCGAGCTGTGGTGGGGTTGCCCCAGATATAGGTCTGGAGCCCTTTGATGTCCGGACCTATGCGCCCGAGGGGGCGGAGTGGCCGGGTGGAGGTGGCCAGACGCCCAGCAGGAGAGGCGCCAGGCCCATGGGAGTTGCCGGGCGATCACACCTCGAGAGGGGAGGACAGTTGGGGGTCCCATCGATACTGTCCTCCGCCGGGGGCGATGAATGGTTCCTGCGGCACCCCCTGGCTAGTTCGTGGTGCCTCGATGTCGGGCTTCGCTGGGGTCGAGGCCGGGTTGGTGCACGGGGTGACGTGGATGCCAACAAGATGGCGGAGCCACGAGGAGTATGCGACCACGTGCAGCTCCGGGTGAAGGGCCTTGGTGCAGTTCAGACGGGTGGCCCGTGAAGGCCGGGGCGGGGAACGGGCACAATCCAGGGGGTTAAGGACCACGCCACGAGGCCGGGTCCAACAGGCTTTAAAAAACATAGCCACTAATTAGGGTGAACTACGTCCCTGTGTCTCTGCACCTACTTCACTAAGCTTGATATATATCAGAGTCTGCGTTTTATAATTGAATGAGGCCAAGGAGGTTCCGATAACTGCTTTACATACAGTGATCAGTAGTGGCTGCAACAGTGATTTTTCTTTTCCCTACCCCCTCCGTTGTTAGTGTTGACTCCTCACAGGCCCCCACCCTCAATAAAACTAAATGTCATGACGTGGTTCGCTTTGGCTGCATCATAGTGCTTTTTGAAAATTTTTATTTATTTCAATTTCATCCATGCCGCAGAGCAGGCATGCTGCTTTACAACATGGCAAAAAACTCTGACAAAGCCAGTTGCTCTTTTGTAGGTGACACCTGTTGGCTTTGCCAATGCTGGTTATATGACTGTTCTTCACCCATCTCTGGGAATTAAGCTGCTTTACTTTGTAAAGCTTTCGGAACAGTTTGGAAATCAAGCAATTCAAGGAATTTAAATGTAATTACATCTTATGGCAATATTAGAAAATTAGTGAAATTCTTAGAAAATATATTCAAAGAACATGTTTTTTTCTGTTAAAATTAAATGTCCCCATGCTGTGGGCATAACATTACTGCAGTTCGGCGTCTAGGAGAATGTACCTGTTAGCACAATGCAACTCTAGCCACTCACTTATCTAGCCATCATCTTAAAAGCGTATTCCTATGTAATTAACTTTGCAAAAAACAATCGGATCATTTTACATTGGTGCGCGGTTTAATGCACCATCATTCTTTAATTGCAGATAAGGATCAAACTGCAATAGTGAAGTCATCTGGGATTCAAAACTGACCAAAACTGCTTTTAGCAATATTTATAACACCACTAACAATTTTAAAACTCAAATAGTTTAAATTCAAATGTTTCATGTCAATAAAGTTTACTTTAATAAATAGGAAAAAGGTTACTTTGCATGAAACATATTGTTTAACACAGGGTTATGCAGCATTTCCTTTGAAATATCTGTGCTTTCTACTACACACATCCCCACTCCCGACTCACACCCCCACTCCCCAGACTCACACCCCCACTCACCCCCACTCTCCACACTCCCACAATCTCCATACTCCCCACTCACACTCACACCCCCACCCTCTACACCCACACCCCCACCCTCCACCCCCCCACCCCCCCACACTCTCCACCCCCACCCCCCCACACTACACCCACCCCCCACACTCTCCACACCCACCCCCCACACTCTCTACACCCACCCCCCACACTCTCTACACCCACTCTTCGCACCCACCCACTCACCCCCACACACCGAACCACACCTCCACCCACCACACCCACCACACTCCCCACACCCCCCTCCATAACCCCCATCCCCTCCACACATGCCCACACCCTCCACACACACCCCACCCCCTCCACACACCCACCCACCACACACTCCCACCCCCTCCACACACCCACCCCCACACCCACCCCCCACACCCCCCCACTCTCACCCCCCATACCCCTACCCCCCCACCCCCACTCTCCACATTCCACACACATACCTCCACTCTCCCCACACACACACCCCACCCTCCACACACACACACACATCCACTCTCCCCACACACACCCCCACCCTCCACACATACACACCCCCACCCTCCACACAAACACACTCTCCACACTCACATCCACACACCCACACTCCACACTCACATCCACACCCACACCCCCACTCTCCACACTCACATCCACACACCCACACCCCCCACTCTCAACACTCACATCCACACCCCCACTCTCCACTCACATCCACACCCCCACTCTCCACACTCACCCACACCCCACATCCACACACCCCCCTACACTCCACACACCCACTCTCTACCCCCTCACGCCCCTACACTCAAACCCTCACACCCCCCATACCCCCACTCTCCACACACCCCCACTCTCCACACACCCACTCTCCACACCCACCCCCACACCTCCACTCTCCACACCCCCCCACACCTCCACTCTCCACACCCCCCCACACCTCCACTCTCCACACACACTCTCCACCTCCACACCCACCTCCACACACCCCCACACTCTCCACACCCCCAACCCTACACCCCCACTCTCCACACACACACCCCACACTCCACACACACCCCCCACACCTCCACTCTCCACACACACCCCCCACACCTCCACTCTCCACACACCCCCCACACCTCCACTCTCCACACACACACACACTCTCCCCCTCCACACCCTCCACACCCCCCCACACTCCACACACCCCCACTCTCCACACCCCCCCACACCTCCACTCTCCACACCCCCCCACCCTCCACACACACACCCCCCACAAACACACACCCCCACCCTCCACACACACACACACCCGCCCACCCTCCACACACACACACACACACACCCCACACACACACACCCTCCACACACACACACACACACACACACACCCTCCACACACCCACCCTCCACACACCCACCCTCCACACACACACACACCCACCCTCCACACACACACACACTCCACACACCCACACCCTCCACACCCTCTCCAGTCTACCCTCTCCAGTCCACACTCACACCCACCCCCACTCTCCACACCCCTACACCCCCCACACACACACCCCCCCTCGCCACACCCCCACCTCTCCACAACCCCCTCACACCCCCACACACACACACCCACTCTCCACACTACCGACTCACACCCCCACTCTCCACACTCCCCACTCACACCCCCACCCCCACCCCACTCTCTACACCTACCCTCTCCACACCCACACCCCCATTCTCCACACACCCACCCCCACTCACCCCCACACTCTCCACCCACTCTTCGCAGCCACCCACTCACCCCCACGCACCGAACCATACCCCTCTCCACAACCCCCACCCCCTCCACACCCCCCAGACCCTCCACACACACCCCACACCCTCCACACACACACCCACCCCCCTACTCTAACCCCCCCACTCTCACCACCCCACACACACACCTCTCCACTCACCCCCCCATACCCCCACCCCCCCACCCACACTCTCCACATTCCACACACACCTCTACTCTCCCCACATACACACACACACCCTCCACACACCCACACCCCCACTCTCCACACTCACATCCACACCCCCACTCTCCACACTCCCATCCACACCCCCACTCTCAGCACTGACATCAACACACCCACACTCACCCACACCCCCACTCTCCACACTCACATCCACACACCCACACTCTCAGCACTCACATCCACACACCCACACCCCCACTCTCCCACTCTCCATACTCCCCACACCCCCACTCTCCATACTCCCCACTCACACCCCCACCCTGCCCCCACCCCTATCCCCACTCTACACCTACATCCTCCACGCCCACACCCCCACCCCCACCCTCCAAGCCCATACCCTCCACACCCCCACCCTCCACGCCCACACCCTCCACACCCCCACCCTCCATGCCCACACCCTCCACACCCACATTCTCCATATGCCCACACCCACGCCCCCACCCTCCACACCCACCCCCCACACTCTCCACACCCACACCCACACACTCTCCACACCCACCCCCAACACTCTCCACACCCACTCTTCGCACCGAACCACACCCCCACCCACACCCACCACACTCCACACCGCCCTCCACAACCCCACCCCTCCACACACCCCCCCACACACACACCCACCCCCACTCTCCACACTCACCCCACAACTCTCCACACTCACCCCCCATAACCCAACCCCCCCACCCACACTCTCCACATTCCACACCCACACCCTCCACATTCCCCACACACACCTCTACTCTCCCCACACACACACACCCCACACACACACCCACACGCCCCCCCACCCCCCCACCCCCCCACACACAGCCCCCCCCCACACACACACACCCTCCACCCACTCCCCACACTCACATCCACACACCCACACCCACACCCCACACTCACATCCACACCCCCACACCCACTCTCCACACCCACACCCCCACCCCCACTCTCTACACATCCACACCCCACAAACCCACACCCCCACATCCACACCCCCACACCCCCACATCCACACCCCCACACCCCCACTCCCATCCACACACCCACACCCCCACTCCCATCCACACCCCCACACCCCCATCCACACATCCACCCACACCCCCCACACACATCCACCCACCCACACACATCCACACCCCCTCCGCACTCACACTCTCTACAATGCAGCCTCACACTCCCACACACCCACTCTCCACACCTCCCCACACCCACTCTCCACACCTCCCCACCCCCACTCTCCACACCCCCCCTCTGGTCACCCTCACCCCCACTCTCCACACCCCCCCTCTCTACACCCACACCCCCACCCCTCCACACCCCTATCCCCCTCACACCCACAACCCCACCCCTGACTCTCCACACCCCTACCCCCTCACACCCACACCCCCACCCTCCACCCCACTCTCACCCGCCCACACACACCCCCACACTCCCCACATTCCACACCCACATCCACTATCCACACACACACACACCCTCCACACACACCCACCCCCACCCCCACACCCACCACACACACCCCCACCCCCCTCCACCCACACCCCCACTCTCCACTAACACCCACACCCCCACTCTCATTCTCACCACTCACACCCACACCCCCACTCTCCACACTCACCCCCCCCACTCTCTACTCACACCCCCACACACACACCCACACCCCCACACTCACATCCCCACCCCCTCTCCACACCCACTCTCCACACCCACACCCCCACTCTCCACACCCACACCCCCACTCTCCACACACCCCCCCACCCCACCCCCCACCCTCCACACTCATCCCCACCCCGTCACCACACACACACACACCCCCACTCTCCACACTTACACCCCCATTCTCACCACTCACACTCTCCACACTCACACTCTCCACACACTCTCCACACACACACTCTCCACACTCACCTCCCACACCCAACCACACCCCCACTCACACCCCCACTCTAACACTCTCCACACCCACAGTCTCTACACTCACACCCACACCCTCTACACCCCCACACCCCACACCCCCACTCTCCCACTCTCCACACTCACACCCACTCTCCACACTCACACCCCCACTCTACACTCACACCCACACCCCCACTCGCTACACTCACACCCACACCCCCACACTCTACACTCACACCCCCACTCTCCACACTCACCCCCACCCTCTTCACCCACACCTCCACACCCACATATCCACCCACTCCACCCCCCACCCCCCCACTCTCTCCACACCCACCCCCACCCACTCTCCACACCCACCCCCCACCCAACCCACTCCCCACACCCACACCCCACCCTCTACACCCCACCCCCACACCAACACCCCCACTCTCCACACCAACACCCCCAATCACACCTATACCCACACTTTCCACTCACACCCCTAACACTCACTCACTCACACCCCCACCACACACACACTCGCCCCCACCACACTCACACCCCCAACACTCACACTCCCACCCCACACTCACACCCCCACCACACACACACCCCCACCCCCACCCCCTCACCCCCCACCCCAACACCCACACACCCCCCACCCTCCACACAAACATACCCCCCACCCTCCACACACACACACCCCCACCCCCCCCACCCTCCACACACACACACCCTCTCCACACACACACACACCCTCTCCACACACACACACACACACACACACACACACACTCCACACACCCACACCCTCTCCAGTCTACCCTCTCCAGTCCACACTCACACCCACCCCCACTCTCCACACCCCTACACCCCCCCACACACACAACCCTTTCCACACTCCCCACCTCTCCACACTCCCCACCTCTCCTCACCCCCACCTCTCCACACTCACACCCACACCTTTCCCCCACTCTCTACACCTACCCTCTCCACCCCCACCCCCCCACCCTCCACACCCCCACCCCCCACACCCACTCTTCGCACTCACCCCCATGCACTGAACCACACCCCCACCCACCACACCCACCTCCACAACCCCCACCCCCTCCACACACACACCCCCTCCACACACACACACACCCGCCCCCCCACTCTCACCCCCCACACACACCCCCATACCCCTACCCCCCTCCACATTCCACACACACCTCCACTCTCCCCCACACACACACCCTCCACACACACACCTCCACTCTCCCCACCCTCCCCACACACACACACCCACCACACACACACACCCTCCACACACACACACCCTCCACACACCCACACCCTCATCCACACATCCACCCACACCCCCACACACATCCACCCACCCACACACATCCACACCCCCTCCACACTCACACTCTCTAAAATGACATCCACACACCCACTCTCCACACCTCCCCACACCCACTCTCCACACCTCCCCACCCCCACTCTCCACACCCCCCTCTCTTCACCCCCACTCTCCACACCCCCCTCTCTACACCCACACCCCCACCCCTCCACACCCCTATCCCCCTCACACCCACAACCCCACCCCCGACTCTCCACACCCCTACCCCCTCACACCCACACCCCCACCCTCCACACCCCCACCCTCCACCCCACTCTCACCCGCCCACACACACCCCCACTCTCACCCCCACACAAACCCCCCCACACACCCCCCTACTCTCACCCCCCACCCTCACCCCCCCACACTCCCCACCCACATCCACTCTCCACACACACACCCCCACCCTCCACACACGCCCACCCCCACACACACCCACCACACACACACCCACCCCCCTCCACCCACACCCCCACTCTCCACTCTCCACTCACACCCACACCCCCACTCTCCACACTCACCCCCCCACTCTCCACTCACACCCCCACACACACCCCCACACACACACCCACACCCCCACACTCACATCCCCACCCCCTCTCCACACCCACTCTCCACCCCCACACCCCCAATCTCCACACCCACACCCCCACTCTCCACACACCCCCCCACCCCACCCCCCACCCTCCACACTCATCCCCACCCCCTCTCCACACACACACATACCCACTCTCCACACTCACACCCCCATTCTCACCACTCATACCCCCACTCACACTCTCCACACTCACACTCTCCACACACACACTCTCCACACTCACCTCCCACACCCAACCACCCCCACATCCCCAACCACACCCCCACCCACCACACCCACCTCCACAACCCCCCCCCCTCCACACCCCCACCCCCTCCACACACACACACACCCGCCCCCCCACTCTCACCCCCCACACACACCCCCATACCCCTACCCCCCCTCCACATTCCACACACACCTCCACTCTCCCCACACACACACCCTCCACACACACACCTCCACTCTCCCCACTCTCCCCACCCTCCCCACACACACACACCCACCACACACACACACCCTCCACACACACACACCCTCCACACACCCACACCCTCATCCACACATCCACCCACACCCCCCCAC
>NW_028187456.1:0-50000 GCF_964204655.1 Triturus cristatus
CTAGGAACTCAAGATTTGGAACACAGGCACTAGAGATGTAATACTACACTTGGGCACAGGTGTGCCAGCTTTACCTCACCCACAGGAAGCGGGTGCATAGGCCTCGAAGTGCGTCGGGTTGCTTCTATCTGTTCCGTGGAGCTTGAAGACAAAGATGCTGCAGGCGGTCGGTCCGGGAGAGATGCAGTGGATCCAAGAGTGGATCGGAGATGTTGAAGACCTGTAAGCAGAGGGGACAGTGTTCACAGTCACTAGCCAGTGACCAGCGTGGCACCAGGTGGGTACCAGGCGATGTCGGGTGCAAACAGGTGATGAGGGGTAGCTTGTCTCCGCAGCCACGTGGTCCCTGAAGGTCGACGACGTCCAGGAGTCGGCTCACGAGCTGTCCCACGCAGGCTCTCGCTGTCGGCGGTGTCGGCGACTTGATCGAAGCAAACAAGCCTTGGCAAAAGCAATTGCAGGAGGATTCGGAAATCAGCTGTTGGTTCTGACCAGCAAGGTCAGAGGGATTGCTCCTTTGGAGGGGAGCAAGGGCCAGTCTGGAGCAACCAGACCAGCGGTGTTTGTCGTAGATTTCGTCGCCAAGATGGCCACTAGCCAGCGGGCCAGCAACCGGTTAGGCGCGTCGAGTGGCAAAATGCAGAAGGGCCCCACGCAGATCGTGGAGATGCTGGAGGGCTCACCTTTGGTGCAGATGCTGCTCGAGGGTTGGGCTTCTCAGGACCCAAAGCACAACTTGGAGGGAGCCTCGGTTGTTGCACTGGTCAGCTTGTCGTAGTCGTTCCAAGATGGCTGGCTCCACGTGTCTCGGTGCCTCCACGGGTCTCCTCTTTTCAGGGACTGTGGATCGGGCGGTGAGAGGTCTGGAGGTCCAGGTCTTGTCAGTCTCTGGGCTCGGGCTCCGGCGGGAGGCGGCGGCAAAGCAGACGGTGATTCGCTGGATGGTGCTTGCGTTAGCAAGGTGGTCACTCCCTGACCACAGGGGAGATTTTCTTCAGTCTTCTGTGCAGCAGAATGTCGAAGTTCCCGTCTTCTTCTTAGTTTCAAGTTGATTCCAGGATGTCTGAAGTCTTAGGACACAGCTCCTACCTTTATTTGGATTCTAGGGGCCGGACTACCTGCTAGGTCCCTCCCTATGGGTGGGACCAGGAAGGGGGGTGGTTACACCCCCAATCCTTTGTCCAGCTCGCCCCAGGCCCGGGACTGGTGTGCCCCAGGACCGGTTTGAACTGGCATATGCCCCGAGGCTCCTTGTGAGCCACAGGCATGTCTGGTTTCTTTCAAGCCCTACCTGACCAATACACAAAATCCTGTCTGGGGTGGTGCACGCACCTCCCCTGGCAGGAAACCCTTTGTCCACACCTCCCAAGCTGGAAGGACTCCCAGCAGCAGGAGGGCAGACTTGTGTCTGTGGTGGCAGCATCCATTTTGTGGAGCTGAGGCTATGTCTGATTTTACCCGGGTTTCAGGTACTGTACATGTCGTGTCCCTCTAGAAGGGTGGAATGCTAACCCCGTCGCCAGAATTGGCGAGGGGTTAGTATTCCAATTCGTATGACACCTTACTCGACATGTTTTGATAAAGCCAAACCAAAGATAGCATTTAACCGCGAGGTTCATAATGCACTTAAGAGTATATGGTATGACGATATCTGGAAACAGTAGAAGGAAGTTGTTCCGACCACTGCAGACAGGCTCAGCTCATGCCAGAGCACCATCTCACATGGAACCAAGCACTCTGCCTTCAGGATTGTTAAGGCCTGCCATAGGAGTGACTTAGAGGTTACCAGGTGTCCCATTTAAGGTTAGGTATAGGTATACTACACCTAAGTAAGAGGTGATTACACCAACTTACCCCAGCTGAGTGATCAGCCAGTTGTGTCAGATTGTTAGGCCAAGCCTGGGGTGGCATAATACATGCTGCAGCCCCTGGCAGGCCTTGGGTACACCAATGCCCTGGGTACCTAGTGTACACTGGTACAGGGGCTGACAGGGTGATCCACTTCCAATTGGTTATGCACCTAGGGTGCATAGTTTTAATTTAGTAGAGAGAACAGCAGGCTGGGGGTCTGATTGGCAGGCCCACAGCCTCAATATGTCAAAAACCAGTGAAGCAAAAAGCAAAAATTTGGGGTGACCATAGGATAGCAGACCCTACTCTCCTACAGCGTCGCTCCTCAGTGTCAGTGGGCTCCGTATCACAGAGTGTAAGGCGTCGCTCCTCAGTGTCAGTTGGCTCCGTATCACAGTGTGTACGGTGTTGCTCCTCAGTGTCAGTGGGCTCCGTATCACAGAGTGTACGGCGTCACTTCTCAGTGTCAGTGGGCTCCGTATCACAGCGTGTAAGGCATTGCTCCTCAGTGTCAGTGGGCTCCGTATCACAGAGTGTATGGCATTGCTCCTCAGTATCAGTGGGCTCCGTATCACAAAGTGTAAGGCGATGCTCCTCAGTGTCAGTGGGCTCCGTATCACAGAGTGTAAGGCGTCGCTCCTCAGTGTCAGTTGGCTCCGTATCACAGTGTGTACGGTGTTGCTCCTCAGTGTCAGTGGGCTCCGTATCACAGAGTGTACGGCGTCGCTCCTCAGTGTCAGTGGGCTCCGTATCACAGCGTGTAAGGCGTCGCTACTCAGTGTCAGTGGGATCAGTATCACTGAGTGTAAGGCGTCGCTCCTCAGTGTCAGAATGACAGTGGGCTCCGTATCACAGAGTGTACGGCGTCGCTCCTCAGTGTCAGTGGGTTCCGTATCACAGATTGTAAGACGTCGCTCCTCAGTGTCAGTGGCCTCCGTATCACAGAGTGTAAGGCGTTGCTCCTCAGTGTCAGTGGGCTCTGTATCACAGAGTGTAAGGCGTCGCTCCTCAGTGTCAGTGGCCTCCGTATCACAGAGTGTAAGGCGTCGCTCCTCAGTGTCAGTGGGTTCCGTATCACAGAGTGTAAGGCACTGCTCCTCAGTGTCACTGGGCTCCGTATCACAGAGTGTAAGGCGTCGCTAAACAGTGTCAGTGGGCTCCTTATCACAGAGTGTAAGGAGTCACTCCTCAGTGTCAGTGGGCTCAGTATCACAGAGTGTAAGACGTTGCTCCTCAGTGTCAGCTGGCTCCGTATCACAGAGTGTAAGGCATCGCTCCTCAGTGTCAGTGGGCTCCGTATAACAGCGTGTAAGGCGTCGCTCCTCAGTGTCAGTGGACTCCGTGTCACAGAGTGTACAGTGTCGCTCCTCAGTGTCAGTGGGCTCCATATGACAGAGTGTATGGCGTCGCTCCTCAGTGTCAGAATGACAGTGGGCTCCGTATCACAGAGTGTACGGCGTCACTCCTATGTGTCAGTGGGCTCCGTATCACAAAGTGTATGGCGTCACTCCTCAGTATGAGAATGACAGTGGGCTCCATATCACAGAGTGGACGGCGTCGCTCCTCAGTGTCAGTGGGCTCTGTATCACAGAGTGTACGGCGTCGCTCCTCAGTGTCAGTGGGTTCCGTATCACAGATTGTAAGGCGTCTGTGAGAAGTTGGCCTGGTATATGATGTTCACTAGTTAAAGTGACCACCTTGTACCATGCCAAGCAACCCTTATGGTGTGGTTGTAAGTCAACCTTTTCGGACTAGCTGCCCTAGTGGTAGCGTAGGCTAAGCAGTCTTTGAGGCTAAACTCGTGAAACGTGTTAAGCAAGCTGTTTTACCAAATGCAACCCCCTTTTATACCAATGAAAGGACACCACACAGATATATATTCAAAATATATATGTATTTATTTCTCAAAGTAATCCCTAGTCTCTTTATGAGCACAGGAGCACAAATTGTCAAACAAGATTACAGTAGAATACACAGAAGTTGCACTTTATATGGATAGGCCCTGGTGGCCGCTCAAACCATATACTAAAATAGTGGTATAAGTACCACAAACAGAAAAGGGCCTACAAGGAGCTAACTTCAGTTAGTGACCAGGAGGTCCACGGGTTGCGTGTGCAGAGCAAATAGTCACACACGTGCTCCCATAGGTTTTCAATGGGTGCGTAAAAGTTACAAAGTTACTGCAAAACGGATCTTCCGGGTGGACTATGAACTCAAGATTGGAAACACAGACACTAGAGATGATACTCTACACTGGGGCACCGGAGTGCCAGCTTTACCTCACCCACAGGAAGCGGGTGCGTAGGTGTCGCAGTGCGTCGGGTTTCTTCTATCTGTTCAATGGAGCCTGTGGACAAAGATGCTGCAGGCGGTCGGTCCGGAAGGGATGCGGTGGATCCAAGGGTGGATCGGAGTTGTAGAAGACCTGTAAGCAGAGGGGACAGTGTTCACAGTCACTAGCCAGTGACCAGCGTGGCACCAGGTGGGTACCAGGCGATGTCGGGTGCAAACAGGAAGAAAGGTGTAGCTTGTCTCTGCAGCCACGTGGTCCCTGAAGGTCGACGACGTCCAGGAGTCGGTTCACGAGCTGTCCCACGCAGGCTCTCGCTGTCGGCGGTGTCGGCGACTTGATCGAAGTAAACAAGCCTTGGCAAAAGCAATTGTTGTGGAAAACGAAATAAGATGATGGTTCTGACCAGCAAGGTCAGAGGGACTGCTCCTTTGGAGGGGAGCAAGGGCAGTCTGGAGCAACCAGACCAGCGGTGTATTTCTTGAAGTTCGTCGCCAAGATGGCCACTAGCCAACGGGCCAGCAACCGGTTAGGCGCGTCGAGTGGCAAAATGCAGAAGGGCCCCACGCAGATCGTGGAGATGCTGGAGGGCTCACCTTTGGTGCAGATGCTGCTCGAGGGTTGGGCTTCTCAGATCCCAAAGCACAACTTGGAGGGAGCCTCGGTTGTTGCACTTGCAGCTTGTCGTGGTCGTTTCAAGATGGCTGGCTCCACGTGTCTCGTTGCCTCCACGGGTCTCCTCTTTTCAGGGACTGTGGATCGGGTGTGAGAGGTCTGGAGGTCCAGGTCTTGTCAGTCTCTGGGCTCGGGCTCCGGCGGGAGGCGGCGGCAAAGCAGACGTTGATTCGCTGGATGGTGCTTGCGTTAGCAAGGTGGTCACTCCCTGACCACAGGGGAGATTGGCTTCAGTCCTCTGTGTGGCAGAGCATCGAAGTTCCCGTCTTCTGCTTAGTTTCAAGTTGATTCCAGGATGTCTGAAGTCTTAGGACACAGCTCCTACCTTTATTCGGGTTCTAGGGGCCGGACTACCTGCTAGGTCCCTCCCTAAGGGTGGGACCAGGAAGGGGGGTGGTTACACCCCCAATCCTTTGTCCAGCTCGCCCCAGGCCCGGGACTGGTGTGCCCCAGGACCGGATTGAACTGGCATATGCACCGAGGCTCCTTGTGAGCCTCAGGCATGTCTGGTTTCTTTCAAGCCCTGCCTGACCAATACACAAAATCCTGTCTGGGGTGGTGCACGCACCTCCCCTGGCAGGAAACCCTTTGTCCACATCTCCCAAGCTGGAAGGGCTCCCAGCAGCAGGAGGGCAGACTTGTGTCTGTGGTGGCAGCATCCATTTTGTGGAGCTGAGGCTATGTCTGATTTTACCCGGGTTTCAGGTACTGTACATGTCGTGTCCCTCTAGAAGGGTGGAATGCTAACCCCGTCGCCAGAATTGGCGAGGGGTTAGTATTCCAATTCGTATGACACCTTACTCGACATGTTTTGATAAAGCCAAACCAAAGATAGCCTTTAACCGCGAGGTTCATAATGCACTTAAGAGTATATGGTATGACGATATCTGGAAACAGTAGAAGGAAGTTGTTCCGACCACTGCAGACAGGCTCAGCTCATGCCAGAGCACCATATCACATGGAACCAAGCACTCTGCCTTCAGGATTGTTAAGGCCTGCCATAGGAGTGACTTATAGGTTAACATGTGTCCCATTTAAGGTTAGGTATAGGTATACTACACCTAAGTAAGAGGTGGTTACACCAACTTACCCCAGCTGAGTGATCAGCCAGTTGTGTCAAATTTGTTAGGCCAGGCCAGGGGTGGCACAATACATGCTTCAGCCCCTGGTAGGCCTTAGATACACCAATGCCCTGGGTACCTAGTGTACACTGGTACAGGGGCTCACAGGGTGATCCACTTCCAATTGGTTATGCACCTAGGGTGCATAGTGTCAATTTAGTTAGAGAGAACAGCAGGCTGGGGGTCTGATTAGCAGGCCCACAGCCTCAATATGTCAAAAACCAGTGAAGCAAAAAGCAAAAAATTGGGGTGACCATAGGATAGCAGACCCTACTCTCCTACAGCGTCGCTCCTCAGTGTCAGTGGGCTCCGTATCACAGAGTGTACGGCGTCGCTCCTCAGAGTCAGTGGGTTTCGTATCACAGAGTGTAAGGCGTTGCTCCTCAGTGTCAGTGGGCTCCGTATCACAGAGTGTACGGCGTCGCTCCTCAGTGTCAGTGGGCTCCGTACCACAGAGTGTAAGGCGTTGCTCCTCAGTGTCAGTGGGCTCTGTATCACAGAGTGTAAGGCGTCGCTCCTCAGTGTTATTGGGCTCTGTACCACAGAGTGTAAGGCGTCGCTCCTCAGTGTCAGTGGGCTCCGTATCACAGAGTGTAAGACGTCGCTCCTCAGTGTCAGTGGGCTCTGTATCACAGAGTGTACAGCGTCGCTCCTCAGTGTCAGTGGGCTCCGTATCACAGCGTGTAAGGCGTCGCTCCTCAGTGTTAGTGGGCTCCATATCACAGAGTGTATGGCATCGCTCCTCAGTGTCAGTGGGCTCCGTATCACAGAGTGTAAGGCGTCGCTCCTCCTTGTCAGTGGGCTCTGTATCACAGAGTGTAAGGCGTCGCTTCTCAGTGTCAGTGGGCTCAGTATCACAGAGTGTATGGCGTCGCTCCTCAGTGTCAGTGGGCTCCGTATCACAGAGTGTACGGCGTCGCTCCTCAGTGTCAGTGGGTTCCCTATCACAGAATGTAAGGCGTCGCTCCTTAGTGTCAGTGGGCTCCGTATCACAGAGTGTACGGCGTCGCTCCTCAGTGTCAGTGGGCTCCATATCACAGAGTGTACGGCGTCGCTCCTCAGTGTCAGTGGGCTCCGTATCAGAGTGTAAGGCGTCGCTCATCTTTGTCAGTGGGCTCCGTATCACAGAGTGTACGGCGTCGCTCCTCAGTGTCAGTGGGCTTCATATCATAGCTTGTAAGGCATCGCTCCTCAGTGTCAGTGGGCTCCGTATCACAGAGTGTAAGGCGACGCTCCTCAGTGTCAGTTGGCTCCGTATCACAGTGTGTACGGTGTTGCTCCTCAGTGTCAGTGGGCTCCGTATCACAGAGTGTACGGCGTCGCTCCTCCGAGTCAGTGGGCTCCATATCACAGAGTATAAGGCGTCGCTCCTCAGTGTCAGTGGGCTCCGTATCACAGAGTGTAAGGCATCGCTCCTCAGTGTCAGTGGGCTCTGTATCACAGAGTGTAAGGCGTCACTCCTCAGTGTCAGTGGGCTCCTTATCACAGAGTGTAAGGAGTCACTCCTCAGTGTCAGTGGGCTCAGTATCACAAAGTGTAAGGCGTCGCTCCTCCGAGTCAGTGGGCTCCATATCACAGAGTATAAGGCGTCGCTCCTCTGTGTTAGTGGGCTCCGTATCACAGAGTGTAAGGCGTCGCTCCTCAGTGTCAGTGGGCTCTGTATCACAGAGTATAAGGCGTCACTCTTCAGTGTCAGTGGGCTCCGTATCACAGAGTGTAAGGCGTCGCTACTCAGTGTCAGCGGGATCAGTATCACTGAGTGTAAGGCGTCGCTCCTCAGTGTCAGTGGGCTCCATATCACAGAGTGTAAGGCGTCGCTACTCAGTGTCAGTGGGCTCAGTATCACAGAGTGTACGGCGTCGCTCCTCAGTGTCAGAATGACAGTGGGCTCTGAATCACAGAGTGTACGGCGTCTCTCCTCAGTGTCAGTGGGCTACGTATCACAGAGTGTTAAGAATCGCTCCTCAGTGTCACTGGGCTACGTATCACAGAGTGTAAGGCATCGCTACTCAGTGACAGTGGGCTCCATATCACAGAGTGTAAGGCGACACTCCTCAGTGTCAGTGGGCTCAGTATCACAGAGTGTAAGGTGTCGCTCCTCAGTGTCAGTGGGCTCAGTATCACAGAGTGTAAGGTGTCGCTCCTCAGACTCAGTGGGCTCCGTATCACAGAGTTTAAGGAATCGTTACTCAGTGTCAGTGGGCTCCATATCACAGAGTGTAAGGCGTCCCTCCTCAGTGTTTTTGGGCTCAGTATCACAGCTTGTAAGGTATCGCTCGTCAGTGTCAGTGAGCTCCGTATCACAGAGTTTAAGGTATCGCTCCTCAGTGGGCTGTGTAGCACGGAGTGTAAGCCTTCGCTACTCATTGTCAGTGGGCTCCGTATCATAGAGTGTAAGGCATCGCTTCTCAGTGTCACTGGGCTCCGTATCACAGAGTGTATGGCATCGCTTCTCTGTGCCAGAATGACAGTGGGTTCAGTATCAAAGAGTGTAAGGCGTTGCTCCTCAGTGTCAGTGGGTTCCGTATCACAGAGTGTAAGGCATCGCTCCTCAGTGTCAGTGGGCTCCCTATCACAGAGTGTAAGGCGTCGCTCCTCAGTGTCAGTGGGCTCCGTATCACAGAGTGTAAGTCGTCGCTCCTCAGTGTCAGTGGGCTCCGTATCACAGAGTGTAAGGCGTCGCTCCTCAGTGTCAGTGGGCTCCGTATCACAGAGTGTAAGGCGTCATTCCTCAGTGTCAGTGGGCTCCGTATCACAGAGTGTACGGTGTCGCTCCTCAGTGTCAGTGGGCTCTGTATCACAGAGTGTAAGGCGTCGCTCCTCAGTGTCAGTGGCCTCCATTTCACAGAGTGTAAGGCGTCGCTCCTCAGTGTCAGTGGGTTCCATGTCACAGAGTGTAAGGCATTGCTCCTCAGTGTCACTGGGCTCCGTATCACAGAGTGTAAGGCGTCGCTCTTCAATGTCAGTGGGCTCCTTATCACAGAGTGTAAGGAGTCACTCCTCAGTGTCAGTGGGCTCAGTATCACAGAGTGTAAGACGTTGCTCCTCAGTGTCAGTCAATCAATCAGTGACACTTATAGAGCGCGCTACATACCCGTAGGGTCTCAAGGCGCTGGGGAGGGGTGGTGCCGCTACTGCTCGAACAGCCAGGTCTTCAGCTTCTTCCTGAAGGAGAGGTGGTCTTGGGTCAGGCGCAGGTCGGACGGGAGGGAGTTCCAGGTCTTGGCGGCCAGGTAGGAGAAGGATCTTCCTCCTGTAGTCGCTCTTCGGATGCGGGGGACAGCGGCGAGGGCGTGGTTAGCTGATCGGAGGTGGCGTTTGGGAGCGTAGAAGTTGACTCGGCTGTTGAGGTAGCTCGGGCCTTGGTCGTGTAGGGCTTTGTGTGCGTGGGTGAGGAGGCGGAATGTGATTCTCTTGTTGACGGGGAGCCAGTGAAGGCCTCTCAGATGTCCGGAGATGTGGCTGGATCGTGGGATGTCGAGGATGAGTCTGGCTGAGGCGTTTTGGATCCGCTGGAGTCTCTTCTGGAGCTTGGCGGTGGTCCCGGCGTAGAGGCGTAGAGGGCGTTGCCGTAGTCCAGTCGGCTGGTGACGAGGGCCTGGGTGACGGTCTTCCTGGTCTCTGTGGGGATCCACCAGAAGATCTTCCGTAGCATGCGTAGGATGTTGAAGCACGCCGAGGAGACGCTGTTGACTTGTCTGGTCATGGAGAGGGAGGAGTCCAGGATGAAGCCCAGGTTTCGTGCATGGTCAGTTGGTTTGGGTGCGGTGCCCAGGGCGGGGGGCCACCAGGAGTCGTCCCAGGCGGAGGGTGAAGGGCCCAGGATGAGGACTTCCGTCTTGTCCGAGTTCAGTTTCAGGCGGCTGGTCGTCATCCACTCGGCTACCTCTTTCATCCCTTCGTGCAGGTTGGCTCTGGCGGCGGCGGGGTCGTTGGTCAGGGAGAGGATCAGCTGTGTGTCGTCGGCGTAGGAGATGATGCTGAGGTGGTGTTTGCGTACGATGGCCGCGAGGGGGCTCATGTAGACGTTGAAGAGGGTGGGGCTCAGGGATGATCCTTGGGGGACGCCGCAGATGACTTCGGAGGCCTCTGACTTGTACGGTGGTAGGCGGACTCGCTGTGTTCTTCCGTTGAGGAAGGAGATGATCCATTCCAGCGCCTTGTCCTGGATTCCGATGTTGCTGAGGCGCCGTATTAGGGTGCGGTGGCAGACCGTGTCGAATGCCGCGGAGAGGTCTAGGAGGATGAGGGCCGCTGTTTCTCCGTTGTCCATCAGGGCTCGGATGTCATCTGTGGCGGCGATGAGGGCGGTCTCGGTGCTGTGTTTGGCTCGGAAGCCGGACTGTGAGGGGTCGAGGGATCCGTTCGTCTCGAGGAAGGCGGCCATCTGCTTGTTGACGGTCTTCTCGATGACTTTGGCTGGAAATGGGAGAAGCGAGATGGGGCGGTAGTTCTTGAGGTCGGTGGGGTCCGCTGTTGGTTTCTTGAGTAGAGCGCTGAGTTCGGCGTGTTTCCAGCTTTCAGGGAAGATGGCGGTGTCGAAGGATGTGTTGATGATGTCTCTCAGGTGGGGTGCGATGACAGCGTCGGCCTTGTTGAAGACGTGGTGAGGGCAGGGGTCGGTTGGTGATCCGGAGTGGATGGAGTTCATCGTGCGGATGGTGTCTTCTGTGCTGATCGGGGTCCAGGCGTGGAGGGTGGTGGTGGGGGGGGTGGCTGGTCGGCCGTGGTGTGCGTTGGTTGGTTGTTGAAACTGCTGTGTATGTCCGTGATCTTGTTGTGGAAGTATGAGGCGAGGGAGTTGCAGAGGTCTTGTGATGGGGTGATGTCGTTGTTTCCTGCGTTGGGGTTGGAGAGCTCTTTCACGATGTTGAAGAGTTCCTTGCTGTTGTGTGCGTTGTTGTCCAGCCGGTCCTTGAATGCTGTTCTTTTGGCGGCGCGGATCAGCTGGTGGTGTTTCCGGGTGGCCAGTTTGTAGGAGGTCCTGTTGTCCGGTGTCGGGTCCCTTTTCCAGACTTTCTCGAGGGCTCGGCAGTTCTTCTTGGAGCTCTTGAGTTCGTCGGTGAACCATGGGGCCTTCTTGCTGCCGGGTCTGTTGGGCGGGGTCCTCAGCGGGGCGAGCTCGTCCGCGCAGTTGCAGATCCACTTCGTGATGTTATCGGCGGCCTGGCTGGGGTTCGCTGAGCTGGCCGGAGGGTGTTGGCTCAGGGAGGTTGCGAGCTGGTCTGCTGCGATCTTGTTCCAGCTTCTGCGGGCGGTGTGTTGCTCAGTGGGCTCCGTATCACAGAGTGTAAGGCGACGCTCCTCAGTGTCAGTTGGCTCCGTATCACAGTGTGTACGGTGTTGCTCCTCAGTGTCAGTGGGCTCCGTATCACAGAGTGTACGGCGTCGCTCCTCCGAGTCAGTGGGCTCCATATCACAGAGTATAAGGCGTCGCTCCTCAGTGTCAGTGGGCTCCGTATCACAGAGTGTAAGGCATCGCTCCTCAGTGTCAGTGGGCTCTGTATCACAGAGTGTAAGGCGTCACTCCTCAGTGTCAGTGGGCTCCTTATCACAGAGTGTAAGGAGTCACTCCTCAGTGTCAGTGGGCTCAGTATCACAAAGTGTAAGGCGTCGCTCCTCCGAGTCAGTGGGCTCCATATCACAGAGTATAAGGCGTCGCTCCTCAGTGTTAGTGGGCTCCGTATCACAGAGTGTAAGGCGTCGCTCCTCAGTGTCAGTGGGCTCTGTATCACAGAGTATAAGGCGTCACTCTTCAGTGTCAGTGGGCTCCGTATCACAGAGTGTAAGGCGTCGCTACTCAGTGTCAGCGGGATCAGTATCACTGAGTGTAAGGCGTCGCTCCTCAGTGTCAGTGGGCTCCATATCACAGAGTGTAAGGTGTCGCTACTCAGTGTCAGTGGGCTCCGTATCTCAGAGTGTAAGGCGTCGCTACTCAGTGTCAGTGGGCTCAGTATCACAGAGTGTACGGCGTCGCTCCTCAGTGTCAGAATGACAGTGGGCTCTGAATCACAGAGTGTACGGCGTCTCTCCTCAGTGTCAGTGGGCTACGTATCACAGAGTGTTAAGAATCGCTACTCAGTGTCACTGGGCTACGTATCACAGAGTGTAAGGCATCGCTACTCAGTGACAGTGGGCTCCATATCACAGAGTGTAAGGCGACACTCCTCAGTGTCAGTGGGCTCAGTATCACAGAGTGTAAGGTGTCGCTCCTCAGTGGGCTGTGTAGCACGGAGTGTAAGCCTTCGCTACTCATTGTCAGTGGGCTCCGTATCATAGAGTGTAAGGCATCGCTTCTCAGTGTCACTGGGCTCCGTATCACAGAGTGTATGGCATCGCTTCTCTGTGCCAGAATGACAGTGGGTTCAGTATCAAAGAGTGTAAGGCGTTGCTCCTCAGTGTCAGTGGGTTCCGTATCACAGAGTGTAAGGCATCGCTCCTCAGTGTCAGTGGGCTCCCTATCACAGAGTGTAAGGCGTCGCTCCTCAGTGTCAGTGGGCTCCGTATCACAGAGTGTAAGTCGTCGCTCCTCAGTGTCAGTGGGCTCCGTATCACAGAGTGTAAGGCGTCGCTCCTCAGTGTCAGTGGGCTCCGTATCACAGAGTGTAAGGCGTCATTCCTCAGTGTCAGTGGGCTCCGTATCACAGAGTGTACGGTGTCGCTCCTCAGTGTCAGTGGGCTCTGTATCACAGAGTGTAAGGCGTCGCTCCTCAGTGTCAGTGGCCTCCATTTCACAGAGTGTAAGGCGTCGCTCCTCAGTGTCAGTGGGTTCCATGTCACAGAGTGTAAGGCATTGCTCCTCAGTGTCACTGGGCTCCGTATCACAGAGTGTAAGGCGTCGCTCTTCAATGTCAGTGGGCTCCTTATCACAGAGTGTAAGGAGTCACTCCTCAGTGTCAGTGGGCTCAGTATCACAGAGTGTAAGACGTTGCTCCTCAGTGTCAGTCAATCAATCAATCAGTGACACTTATAGAGCGCGCTACATACCCGTAGGGTCTCAAGGCGCTGGGGAGGGGTGGTGCCGCTACTGCTCGAACAGCCAGGTCTTCAGCTTCTTCCTGAAGGAGAGGTGGTCTTGGGTCAGGCGCAGGTCGGACGGGAGGGAGTTCCAGGTCTTGGCGGCCAGGTAGGAGAAGGATCTTCCTCCTGTAGTCGCTCTTCGGATGCGGGGGACAGCGGCGAGGGCGTGGTTAGCTGATCGGAGGTGGCGTTTGGGAGCGTAGAAGTTGACTCGGCTGTTGAGGTAGCTCGGGCCTTGGTCGTGTAGGGCTTTGTGTGCGTGGGTGAGGAGGCGGAATGTGATTCTCTTGTTGACGGGGAGCCAGTGAAGGCCTCTCAGATGTCCGGAGATGTGGCTGGATCGTGGGATGTCGAGGATGAGTCTGGCTGAGGCGTTTTGGATCCGCTGGAGTCTCTTCTGGAGCTTGGCGGTGGTCCCGGCGTAGAGGCGTAGAGGGCGTTGCCGTAGTCCAGTCGGCTGGTGACGAGGGCCTGGGTGACGGTCTTCCTGGTCTCTGTGGGGATCCACCAGAAGATCTTCCGTAGCATGCGTAGGATGTTGAAGCACGCCGAGGAGACGCTGTTGACTTGTCTGGTCATGGAGAGGGAGGAGTCCAGGATGAAGCCCAGGTTTCGTGCATGGTCAGTTGGTTTGGGTGCGGTGCCCAGGGCGGGGGGCCACCAGGAGTCGTCCCAGGCGGAGGGTGAAGGGCCCAGGATGAGGACTTCCGTCTTGTCCGAGTTCAGTTTCAGGCGGCTGGTCGTCATCCACTCGGCTACCTCTTTCATCCCTTCGTGCAGGTTGGCTCTGGCGGCGGCGGGGTCGTTGGTCAGGGAGAGGATCAGCTGTGTGTCGTCGGCGTAGGAGATGATGCTGAGGTGGTGTTTGCGTACGATGGCCGCGAGGGGGCTCATGTAGACGTTGAAGAGGGTGGGGCTCAGGGATGATCCTTGGGGGACGCCGCAGATGACTTCGGAGGCCTCTGACTTGTACGGTGGTAGGCGGACTCGCTGTGTTCTTCCGTTGAGGAAGGAGATGATCCATTCCAGCGCCTTGTCCTGGATTCCGATGTTGCTGAGGCGCCGTATTAGGGTGCGGTGGCAGACCGTGTCGAATGCCGCGGAGAGGTCTAGGAGGATGAGGGCCGCTGTTTCTCCGTTGTCCATCAGGGCTCGGATGTCATCTGTGGCGGCGATGAGGGCGGTCTCGGTGCTGTGTTTGGCTCGGAAGCCGGACTGTGAGGGGTCGAGGGATCCGTTCGTCTCGAGGAAGGCGGCCATCTGCTTGTTGACGGTCTTCTCGATGACTTTGGCTGGAAATGGGAGAAGCGAGATGGGGCGGTAGTTCTTGAGGTCGGTGGGGTCCGCTGTTGGTTTCTTGAGTAGAGCGCTGAGTTCGGCGTGTTTCCAGCTTTCAGGGAAGATGGCGGTGTCGAAGGATGTGTTGATGATGTCTCTCAGGTGGGGTGCGATGACAGCGTCGGCCTTGTTGAAGACGTGGTGAGGGCAGGGGTCGGTTGGTGATCCGGAGTGGATGGAGTTCATCGTGCGGATGGTGTCTTCTGTGCTGATCGGGGTCCAGGCGTGGAGGGTGGTGGTGGGGGGGGGTGGCTGGTCGGCCGTGGTGTGCGTTGGTTGGTTGTTGAAACTGCTGTGTATGTCCGTGATCTTGTTGTGGAAGTATGAGGCGAGGGAGTTGCAGAGGTCTTGTGATGGGGTGATGTCGTTGTTTCCTGCGTTGGGGTTGGAGAGCTCTTTCACGATGTTGAAGAGTTCCTTGCTGTTGTGTGCGTTGTTGTCCAGCCGGTCCTTGAATGCTGTTCTTTTGGCGGCGCGGATCAGCTGGTGGTGTTTCCGGGTGGCCAGTTTGTAGGAGGTCCTGTTGTCCGGTGTCGGGTCCCTTTTCCAGACTTTCTCGAGGGCTCGGCAGTTCTTCTTGGAGCTCTTGAGTTCGTCGGTGAACCATGGGGCCTTCTTGCTGCCGGGTCTGTTGGGCGGGGTCCTCAGCGGGGCGAGCTCGTCCGCGCAGTTGCAGATCCACTTCGTGATGTTATCGGCGGCCTGGCTGGGGTTCGCTGAGCTGGCCGGAGGGTGTTGGCTCAGGGAGGTTGCGAGCTGGTCTGCTGCGATCTTGTTCCAGCTTCTGCGGGCGGTGTGTTGCTCAGTGGGCTCCGTATCACAGAGTGTAAGGCGACGCTCCTCAGTGTCAGTTGGCTCCGTATCACAGTGTGTACGGTGTTGCTCCTCAGTGTCAGTGGGCTCCGTATCACAGAGTGTACGGCGTCGCTCCTCCGAGTCAGTGGGCTCCATATCACAGAGTATAAGGCGTCGCTCCTCAGTGTCAGTGGGCTCCGTATCACAGAGTGTAAGGCATCGCTCCTCAGTGTCAGTGGGCTCTGTATCACAGAGTGTAAGGCGTCACTCCTCAGTGTCAGTGGGCTCCTTATCACAGAGTGTAAGGAGTCACTCCTCAGTGTCAGTGGGCTCAGTATCACAAAGTGTAAGGCGTCGCTCCTCCGAGTCAGTGGGCTCCATATCACAGAGTATAAGGCGTCGCTCCTCAGTGTTAGTGGGCTCCGTATCACAGAGTGTAAGGCGTCGCTCCTCAGTGTCAGTGGGCTCTGTATCACAGAGTATAAGGCGTCACTCTTCAGTGTCAGTGGGCTCCGTATCACAGAGTGTAAGGCGTCGCTACTCAGTGTCAGCGGGATCAGTATCACTGAGTGTAAGGCGTCGCTCCTCAGTGTCAGTGGGCTCCATATCACAGAGTGTAAGGTGTCGCTACTCAGTGTCAGTGGGCTCCGTATCTCAGAGTGTAAGGCGTCGCTACTCAGTGTCAGTGGGCTCAGTATCACAGAGTGTACGGCGTCGCTCCTCAGTGTCAGAATGACAGTGGGCTCTGAATCACAGAGTGTACGGCGTCTCTCCTCAGTGTCAGTGGGCTACGTATCACAGAGTGTTAAGAATCGCTA
The DNA here is from genome assembly GCF_964204655.1 of Triturus cristatus. Taxonomy (NCBI): domain Eukaryota; kingdom Metazoa; phylum Chordata; class Amphibia; order Caudata; family Salamandridae; genus Triturus; species Triturus cristatus. The sequence goes on from NW_028187456.1 coordinate 15,909, forward strand.
CTCAGTGTCACTGGGCTACGTATCACAGAGTGTAAGGCATCGCTACTCAGTGACAGTGGGCTCCATATCACAGAGTGTAAGGCGACACTCCTCAGTGTCAGTGGGCTCAGTATCACAGAGTGTAAGGTGTCGCTCCTCAGTGTCAGTGGGCTCAGTATCACAGAGTGTAAGGTGTCGCTCCTCAGACTCAGTGGGCTCCGTATCACAGAGTTTAAGGAATCGTTACTCAGTGTCAGTGGGCTCCATATCACAGAGTGTAAGGCGTCCCTCCTCAGTGTTTTTGGGCTCAGTATCACAGCTTGTAAGGTATCGCTCCTCAGTGTCAGTGAGCTCCGTATCACAGAGTTTAAGGTATCGCTCCTCAGTGGGCTGTGTAGCACGGAGTGTAAGCCTTCGCTACTCATTGTCAGTGGGCTCCGTATCATAGAGTGTAAGGCATCGCTTCTCAGTGTCACTGGGCTCCGTATCACAGAGTGTATGGCATCGCTTCTCTGTGCCAGAATGACAGTGGGTTCAGTATCAAAGAGTGTAAGGCGTTGCTCCTCAGTGTCAGTGGGTTCCGTATCACAGAGTGTAAGGCATCGCTCCTCAGTGTCAGTGGGCTCCCTATCACAGAGTGTAAGGCGTCGCTCCTCAGTGTCAGTGGGCTCCGTATCACAGAGTGTAAGTCGTCGCTCCTCAGTGTCAGTGGGCTCCGTATCACAGAGTGTAAGGCGTCGCTCCTCAGTGTCAGTGGGCTCTGTATCACAGAGTGTAAGGCGTCATTCCTCAGTGTCAGTGGGCTCCGTATCACAGAGTGTACGGTGTCGCTCCTCAGTGTCAGTGGGCTCTGTATCACAGAGTGTAAGGCGTCGCTCCTCAGTGTCAGTGGCCTCCGTTTCACAGAGTGTAAGGCGTCGCTCCTCAGTGTCAGTGGGTTCCATGTCACAGAGTGTAAGGCATTGCTCCTCAGTGTCACTGGGCTCCGTATCACAGAGTGTAAGGCGTCGCTCTTCAATGTCAGTGGGCTCCTTATCACAGAGTGTAAGGAGTCACTCCTCAGTGTCAGTGGGCTCAGTATCACAGAGTGTAAGACGTTGCTCCTCAGTGTCAGCTGGCTCCGTATCATAGAGTGTAAGGCATCGCTCCTCAGTGTCAGTGGGCTCCGTATCACAGCGTGTAAGGCGTCGCTAATCAGTGTCAGTGGACTCCGTGTCACAGAGTGTACAGTGTCGCTCCTCAGTGTCAGTGGGCTCCGTATGACAGAGTGTATGGCGTCGCTCCTCAGTGTCAGAATGACAGTGGGCTCCGTATCACAGAGTGTACGGCGTCGCTCCTCAGTGTCAGTGGGCTCTGTATCACAGAGTGTACGGCGTCGCTCCTCAATGTCAGTGGGTTCCGTATCACAGATTGTAAGGCGTCGCTCCTCAGTGTCAGTGGGCTCCGTATCACAGAGTGTACGGCGTCGCTCCTCAGAGTCAGTGGGTTTCGTATCACAGAGTGTAAGGCGTTGCTCCTCAGTGTCAGTGGGCTCCGTATCACAGAGTGTCGACGTCGCTCCTCAGTGTCAGTGGGCTCCGTACCACAGAGTGTAAGGCGTTGCTCCTCAGTGTCAGTGGGCTCTGTATCACAGAGTGTAAGGCGTCGCTCCTCAGTGTTATTGGGCTCCGTACCACAGAGTGTAAGGCGTCGCTCCTCAGTGTCAGTGGGCTCCGTATCACAGAGTGTACAGTGTTGCTCCTCAGTGTCAGTGGGCTCCGTATCACAGAGTGTACGGTGTCGCTCCTCAGTGTCAGTGGGCTCTGTATCACAGAGTGTAAGGCGTCGCTCCTCAGTGTCAGTGGCCTCCGTATCACAGAGTGTAAGGCGTCGCTCCTCAGTGTCAGTGGGTTCCGTATCACAGAGTGTAAGGCATTGCTCCTCAGTGTCACTGGGCTCCGTATCACAGAGTGTAAGGCGTCGTTCCACAGTGTCAGTGGGCTCCTTATCACAGAGTGTAAGGAGTTACTCCTCAGTGTCAGTGGGCTCAGTATCACAGAGTGTAAGACATTGCTCCTCAGTGTCAGCTGGCTCCGTATCACAGAGTGTAAGGCATCGCTCCTCAGTGTCAGTGGGCTCCGCATCACAGCGTGTAAGGCTTCGCTCCTCAGTGTCAGTGGACTCTGTGTCACAGAGTGTACAGTGTCGCTCCTCAGTGTCAGTGGGCTCCATATGACAGAGTGTATGGCGTCGCTCCTCAGTGTCAGAATGACAGTGGGCTCCTTATCACAGAGTGTACGGCGTCACTCCTATGTGTCAGTGGGCTCCGTATCACAGAGTGTATGGCATCGCTTCTCTGTGCCAGAATGACAGTGGGTTCAGTATCAAAGAGTGTAAGGCGTTGCTCCTCAGTGTCAGTGGGTTCCGTATCACAGAGTGTAAGGCATCGCTCCTCAGTGTCAGTGGGCTCTGTATCACAGAGTATAAGGCGTCACTCCTCAGTGTCAGTGGGCTCCATATCACAGAGTGTAAGGCGTCGCTACTCAGTGTCAGTGGTCTCAGTATCACTGAGTGTAAGGCGTCGCTCCTCAGTGTCAGTGGGCTCCATATCACAGAGTGTAAGGCGTTGCTACTCAGTGTCAGTGGGCTCCGTATCACAGAGTGTAAGGCGTCGCTACTCAGTGTCAGAATGACAGTGGGCTCTGAATCACAGAGTGTACGGCGTCTCTCCTCAGTGTCAGTGGGCTACGTATCACAGAGTGTTAAGCATCGCTCCTCAGTGTCACTGGGCTACGTATCACAGAGTGTAAGGCATCGCTACTCAGTGTCAGTGGGCTCCATATCACAGAGTGTAAGGCGACACTCCTCAGTGTCAGTGGGCTCAGTATCACAGAGTGTAAGGTGTCGCTCCTCAGTCTCAGTGGGCTCCGTATCACAGAGTTTAAGGAATCGTTACTCAGTGTCAGTGGGTGTGAGAAGTTGGCCTGGTATATGATGCTCACTAGTTAAAGTGATCACCTTGTACCATGCCAAGCAACCCTTATGGTGTGGTTGTAAGTCAACCTTTTCGGACTAGCTGCCCTAGTGGTAGCGTAGGCTAAGCAGTCTTTGAGGCTAACTCGTGAAGCGTGTTAAGCCAGCTGTTTTACCAAATGCAACCCCCTTTTATACCAATGAAAGGACACCACACAGATATATATTCAAAATATATATGTATTTATTTCTCAAAGTAACCCCTAGTCTCTTTATGAGCACAGGAGCACAAATCGTCAAACAAGATTATCACAGAATACACAGAAGTTGCACGTTATATGGATAGGCCCTGGTGGCCACTCAAACCATATACTAAAATAGTGGTATAAGTACCACGAACAGAAAAGGGAAAAGGCCTAGGGCCTCTAGAATCGCTGGGCCTACAAGGAGCTAACGTCAGTTAGTGACCAGGAGGTCCACGGGTGGCGTGTGCAGAGCAAATAGTCACACGCCTGCTCCCATAGGTTTCAATGGGTGCGTAAAAAGTACAAAGTTACTGCAAAGAGGATCTTCCGGATGGACTAGGAACTCAAGATTTGGAACACAGGCACTAGAGATGTAATACTACACTTGGGCACAGCTGTGCCAGCTTTACCTCACCCACAGGAAGCGGGTGCATAGGCCTCGAAGTGCGTCGGGTTTCTTCTATCTGTTCCGTGGAGCTTGAAGACAAAGATGCTGCAGGCGGTCGGTCCGGGAGAGGTGCAGTGGATCCAAGAGTGGATCGGAGATGTTGAAGACCTGTAAGCAGAGGGGACAGTGTTCACAGTCACTAGCCAGTGACCAGCGTGGCACCAGGTGGGTACCAGGCAATGTCGGGTGCAAACAGGTGATGAGGGGTAGCTTGTCTCCGCAGCCACGTGGTCCCTGAAGGTCGACGACGTCCAGGAGTCGGCTCACGAGCTGTCCCACGCAGGCTCTCGCTGTCGGCGGTGTCGGCGACTTGATCGAAGCAAACAAGCCTTGGCAAAAGCACTTGAAGGAGGATTCGGAAATCAGCTGTTGGTTCTGACCAGCAAGGTCAGAGGGATTGCTCCTTTGGAGGGGAGCAAGGGCCAGTCTGGAGCAACCAGACCAGCAGTGTATTTTGTAGAGTTCGTCGCCAAGATGGCCACTAGCCAGCGGGCCAGCAACCGGTTAGGCGCGTCGATTGGCAAAATGCAGAAGGGCCCCACGCAGATCGTGGAGATGCTGGAGGGCTCACCTTTGGTGCAGATGCTGCTCGGGTGTTGGGCTTCTCAGATCCCAAAGCACAACTTGGAGGAAGCCTCGGTTGTTGCACTTGTCAGCTTGTCGTAGTCGTTCCAAGATGGCTGGCTCCACGTGTCTCGGTGCCTCCACGGGTCTCCTCTTTTCAGGGACTGTGGATCGGGCGGTGAGAGGTCTGGAGGTCCAGGTCTTGTCAGTCTCTGGGCTCGGGCTCCGGCGGGAGGCGGCGGCAAAGCAGACGTTGATTCGCTGGATGGTGCTTGCGTTAGCAAGGTGGTCACTCCCTGACCACAGGGGAGATTTCCTTCAGTCTTCTGTGCAGCAGAATGTCGAAGTTCCCGTCTTCTTCTTAGTTTCAAGTTGATTCCAGGATGTCTGAAGTCTTAGGACACAGCTCCTACCTTTAAGTGGATTCGAGGGGCCGGACTACCTGCTAGGTCCCTCCCTATGGGTGGGACCAGGAAGGGGGGTGGTTACACCCCCAATCCTTTGTCCAGCTCGCCCCAGGCCCGGGACTGGCGTGCCCCAGGACCGGTTTGAACTGGCATATGCACCGAGGCTCCTTGTGAGCCACAGGCATGTCTGGTTTCTTTCAAGCCCTACCTGACCAATACACAAAATCCTGTCTGGGGTGGTGCACGCACCTCCCCTGGCAGGAAACCCTTTGTCCACACCTCCCAAGCTGGAAGGACTCCCAGCAGCAGGAGGGCAGACTTGTGTCTGTGGTGGCAGCATCCACTTTGTGGAGCTGAGGCTATGTCTGATTTTACCCGGGTTTCAGGTACTGTACATGTCGTGTCCCTCTAGAAGGGTGGAATGCTAACCCCGTCGCCAGAATTGGCGAGGGGTTAGTATTCCAATTCGTATGACACCTTACTCGACATGTTTTGATAAAGCCAAACCAAAGATAGCATTTAACCGCGAGGTTCATAATGCACTTAAGAGTATATGGTATGACGATATCTGGAAACAGTAGAAGGAAGTTGTTCCGACCACTGCAGACAGGCTCAGCTCATGCCAGAGCACCATCTCACATGGAACCAAGCACTCTGCCTTCAGGATTGTTAAGGCCTGCCATAGGAGTGACTTATAGGTTACCAGGTGTCCCATTTAAGGTTAGGTCTAGGTATACTACACCTAAGTAAGAGGTGATTACACCAACTTACCCCAGCTGAGTGATCAGCCAGTTGTGTCAGATTGTTAGGCCAAGCCTGGGGTGGCATAATACATGCTTCAGCCCCTGGCAGGCCTTGGGTACACCAATGCCCTGGGTACCTAGTGTACACTGGTACAGGGGCTGACAGGGTGATCCACTTCCAATTGGTTATGCACCTAGGGTGCATAGTTTTAATTTAGTAGAGAGAACAGCAGGCTGGGGGTCTGATTGGCAGGCCCACAGCCTCAATATGTCAAAAACCAGTGAAGCAAAAAGCAAAAATTTGGGGTGACCATAGGATAGCAGACCCTACTCTCCTACACAACCCCCCCCCAAACGCTGGGACATTAAACTAGCCTTGACCAGTCTCGTCTTCATGTCCTAAGTGGAAGTACCTGGAGAGACCATCTGCATTCCCATGGTCAGTACCTGGCCGGTGCTCCACTGTAAAGTCCATCCCCTGTAGGGAAATGGACCACCTAAGCAGTTTGGGGTTTTCACCCTTCATCTGATTTAGCCACAAGAGGGGCTTATGGTCGGTCTGAATCTTGAAGTGAGTGCCAAACAAGTATGGCCTCAGCTTCTTCAGGGCCCACACCACAGCAAAGGCCTCCCTCTCAATAGCTGACCAATTCTTCTCTCTGGGGGTCAACCTTCTGCTAATAAAAGCAATGGGTTGGTCTTGACCATCTACATTAAGTTGTGACAGCACAGCTCCCACACCCAACTCAGAAGCATCTGTTTGGACAATAAACTCTTTGGAGTAGTCAGGACTTTTCAGGATAGGTGCAGAGCACATGGCCTTCTTCAGGTCATCAAATGCCTTTTGACAGCTTACTGTCCACTGAACCTTTTTGGGCATCTTCTTGGATGTCAGATCATTAAGAGGAGTCACAATGGACCCATAGTTCTTAACAAACTTCCTGTAGTACCCAGTCAAGCCCAAGAAAGCTCGAACTTGAGTCTGGGTGGTTGGAGGGGACCAGTCCTTGATGGATTGTATCTTACTCTCCAGTGGTTGAACTTGGCCTCCACCTACAAGGTGGCCCAAATATACAACCTTACTCTGCCCTATCTGGCACTTAGTAGCCTTGATAGTGAGGCCTGCCCTCTGCAGGGCCTCAAGAGCCTTCTTCAGGTGGATCAGGTGATCCTCCCAGGTGGAGCTAAAGACAGCAATGTCATCAAGATATGCTGCACAAAAGTCATCCAACCCAGTAAGGACTTGGTTCACCAGCCTTTGGAAGGTGGCAGGTGCATTCTTCAGACCAAAGGGCATCACCACAAACTGGTAGTGCCCACCTGGGGTTGAGAATGCTGTTTTGGCCTTAGACTCCTCAGCTAATCTGATTTGCCAATAGCCAGCTGTTAAGTCAAATGTGCTCAAAAACTTTGCAGAAGCTAGTTTGTCTATGAGCTCATCTGCCCTTGGAATAGGGTGTGCATCTGTCCTGGTGACAGCATTGAGTCCTCTGTAATCCCCACAGAACCTCATCTCTCTCTTGCCATCTTTGGTGTGAGGTTTGGGGACCAGAACCACTGGGCTAGCCCAGGGGCTCTCTGAGGGTTCAATGACACCTAATTCCAGCATTTTATGTACCTCAGCCTTTATACAGTCCCTGACGTGGTCAGGTTGTCTGTAAAGTTTGTTCTTTACAGGCAGACTGTCACCAGTGTCCACAACATGGGTACACCAGTCAGTTTGACTAGGTATCAAGGAAAACATATGTGAAAAGGATTGTAGAACCTGTCTACATTCAGTCTGCTGATGGGCAGTGAGGTTGCCTCCAAGGGTCACTCCTTCAACTGAGCCATCTTCAGGGTTCTGAGACAACAGGTCTGGGAGAGGGTCACTCTCTTCCTCCTGTCCCTCATCTGTAGCCATGAGCAAGCCCATGTCTGCCCTGTCAACATATGCTTTAAGCCTGTTAACATGGAGTACCCGGTGGGGACTCCTGGGAGTTCCTAGGTCCACCAAGTAGGTGACCTCTCCCTTCTTTTCCAGGATTGTATGGGGTCCAGACCATTTGTCTTGGAGTGCTGCTGGGGCCACTGGCTCCAACACCCATACCTTCTGTCCTGGCTGATACTCAACCAAGACAGCCTTTTGGTCATGCCAAGCTTTCTGTAAGGCCTGGCTTGCCTCAAGGTTTTTGGATGCCTTCTCCATATACTCAGCCATCCTGGAGCGGAGACCAAGTACATAGTCCACTATGTCTAGTTTAGGCTTTTTGAGAGGTAACTCCCATCCTTCCTTCACCAAACACAGTGGGCCTCTCACAGGGTGCCCAAACAACAATTCAAAGGGGCTGTAGCCAACTCCTTTTTGTGGGACCTCTCTGTAAGCAAACAGAAGGCAGGGTAGAAGGATGTCCCATCTTCGCCTGAGCTTTTCAGGTAATCCTTTGATCATACCCTTTAGGGTCTTGTTGAATCTCTCAACAAGCCCATTGCATTGTGGGTGATAAGGGGTGGTGAACTTGTAGTTGACACCACATTCCTTCCACATAGCTGTCAAGTATCCTGACATAAAGTTGGTACCTCTGTCAGATACTACCTCCTTAGGAAACCCCACTCTGGAGAATACTCCCAGCAGGGCCCTGGCCACAACAGGTGCTGTAGTGGTCCTAAGGGGAATTGCCTCTGGATACCTGGTGGCATGATCCACTACCACCAGTATAAATCTGTGCCCAGATGCAGTGGGAGGATCCATGGGACCCACTATGTCTATTCCCACTCTTTCAAAGGGGACCCCCACCACAGGTAGTGGTATTAGGGGGGCCTTTGTTGTGCCACCTGATTTGCCACTGGCTTGGCAGGTGACACAGGAGCGACAAAACTCCTTTGTATCTTCCTTCATATGAGGCCAGTGAAAGTGAGGGACAATCCTGTCCCAAGTCTTGTTCTGGCCTAAGTGTCCTGCTAAAGGAATGTCATGGGCCAAGGTAAGAAGGAAGCCCCTAAATTGCAGAGGTATGACCAACCTCCTGGTAGCACCAGGCTTGGGGTCTCTAGCCTCTGAATAAAGGAGCCCTTCATCCCAATACACTTTATGGGTACCTTGAGCATTCCCAGCAGCCTCAGCAGCAGCCAGCTGTCTGAGGGGTTCAAGAGAGGGACAGGATAACTGAGCCTGCCTCAAGTCAGCCCTTGAAGGTCCCCCTGTCCCCAGAAACTCAACCTGATCAGGTTCAAGCTCTTCAGGGACAGTTCCTTCAGGGTCCTCTAGATCAGCTTCCTGGGAAGGCTGATCATCACTCTGAGGCAGGGGGGAAGGCACAGCCTTGACCCTCCTGTTCTTCTTCTTGGTAGGTGCTTGGTCCATTGTTCCAGGATCCAAGACCTGAGGTTCAGTGAGGCACTTTTTGGCCTGTGACCTGGTCACAGCAAGGACATGTGATGATATACCTAACATCTCTGCATGAGTCCTGTACTCCACTTCTGACCATAGAGAACTCTCTAGGTCATTGCCCAACAAACATTCTACTGGGAGGTCTGCACTAACCACAACCCTTTTGAGGCCAGTTACCCCTCCCCATGAGAAGTTAACAACTGCCACACTGTGTGAAGTAGTGGCATTGCTGGCATTGGTCACCAGGTAGTTCTCACCTGGTATGTACTGTCCAGGGTCCACAAAGCCTGGTGTCACCATAGTGACACTGGCACATGTGTCCCTGTAGGCCTGAGCCACTTTGTCATTAATTAAAGGAGTCTGTCTGTACTTGCCCAGGTTACTGGGGCTCACAGTCAGGGACAAATCAATGTCCCCATCACAGATCAAGACTGCCTGTGTGAGGGTTCTGTCTAAGTCAGAATCTCCTTCAGTTCCCATAGTGATTCCCACTACACCCTTTGTCTGGGGACCAACACTGCTAACAGTAGTACTGGGAGCAGGTGCCTTAGGGGCAACAGTGTTGGGGGCTCCACCCTTTTTGCAATCACTAGTCCAGTGAGTTGTATTTTTACAATGATTGCACCAGGGTTTCTTCTGACCTTCTTTCTTCTTCTTGGACTGTTGGGACCCACCCTCCTTAGCAGTAGTTTGGGGCCCTGTTGAAGACTTCTGGTCTTTAGGTTTCTGATCTCCACCCTTTTGGTCTGTTTTCTTCTGATCACCCCCTTGGCCCTGGTTCTGGTTCTTTTGCTTAACCCTGGTTCTGACCCATTTGTCTGCCTTCTTTCCCAATTCTTGGGGAGAGGTCAGATCAGAGTCAACCAAGTGTTGATGCAGTTGCTGGTTTTGACAGTTATTTAAAATCTGTTCTCTCATCATCAAATTATACAATCCTGTAAAATCAGATACCTTACTTCCCAGCAACCAACCCTCCAAAGCCTTAGTGGCACATTCAACATATTCAGACCAGTCCTGAGTCTGTGTCTTTGGGGTGTCTCTGAACATTAACCTGTACTGTTCAGTGGTTAAGCCTAACCCATCTACCAGAACACTCTTCAGGACTCTGTAGTTTCTGACATCCTCTTCTCTAACAGTGAGGAGTCTGTCTCTGCCTCTTCCTTCAAAGGAGAGCCAGAGGATTGCTGCCCACTGGTCTTCAGGAACCTGCTGTACTTTGCAGGCTCTCTCAAGAGCAGTTATCCATTTGTGGATGTCATCCCCACTTTTGTAGGGGGGCACAACCTTAGACAGGTTCCTATTGTCAAAGACCCTATCTTTGTCCTTAGGGACAATGCTGCCACCAGTGGGTATAGACCCACTCTCTCTAGGTTGCCTAGCCTTGTTCAGTTTTTCTTCCATCAGGGCTACTTCTAGCTCCTGCTTCCTGATCCTCAGCTGGGCTTCCTGCATTCTGGCCTCATGTTCCCTCCTCTGAGGGGTAGTCATCCTTTTCCTGGAGTGACCTTGAGAGCCTCTAGAGCCATGAGAAGCATTGGAGTCACCTGAGCGATTCCTTTGCCTCCCAAGCCCTGTGTTAAGTCCACTGGGGAGATCCAATGGGGTGAACCCATTGTCAGTCCCCAATAGCCTTAGTTTAGCTGGGCCAAGTATAATACTTGGCACTGGGCTAGTTCTCCCTTCATCATCACTACTTTCTGTATCCTCACCACTTTCCTCCCCTGTAGTATGGTTCTCATCTAAGGGATGGCTATTGGAGCTGGGTACCTCTGTAGTATCTTCAGAAGGGGGGCCTCCTGTTCCTGACCCTAAGGGGGCTAACTGGGAAGCTTTCTTGAGTGCTCTCTGATCCTCATCATTCTGTAAGAGCTCTCTGAGCTCAGCAGAGTTTGGGTTCTTGGGCTGTTTAAGGCCTCTAAGAGTTGCCAAATGCCTGAGCTCATTCTGATTAAGGGTAGCAAAGCTGGATGTTGCCCTCTGGGGGTCACTCTCAACAGAGATGGGTACAGTGGACCCCTCTGCCCCGGCCATTGCTCTTAAGTGTGGGTGGATGTGTTGCAATCTACCTACACTTGGGTTTACCTACTAAACCTATCTAGTAGTTGTAGTCAGGGTGTGCTACTCCCTTTGCTCTACAACAACTAAGTTCAGTAGAACTTATGTATATCTAATCTTGTTTTATATGTACCTACAGGTACCTATGTGATCTTTCAATTGGTAACCAAGAGATTACAATGGTAAAACACAGCAAGCTCAAATCCAACCGCTGCTCACCAATGTGAGAAGTTGGCCTGGTATATGATGCTCACTTGTTAAAGTGATCACCTTGTACCATGCCAAGCAACCCTTATGGTGTGGTTGTAAGTCAACCTTTTCGGACTAGCTGCCCTAGTGGTAGCGTAGGCTAAGCAGTCTTTGAGGCTAACTCGTGAAGCGTGTTAAGCCAGCTGTTTTACCAAATGCAACCCCCTTTTATACCAATGAAAGGACACCACACAGATATATATTCAAAATATATATGTATTTATTTCTCAAAGTAACCCCTAGTCTCTTTATGAGCACAGGAGCACAAATCGTCAAACAAGATTATCACAGAATACACAGAAGTTGCACGTTATATGGATAGGCCCTGGTGGCCACTCAAACCATATACTAAAATAGTGGTATAAGTACCACGAACAGAAAAGGGAAAAGGCCTAGGGCCTCTAGAATCGCTGGGCCTACAAGGAGCTATCGTCAGTTAGTGACCAGGAGGTCCACGGGTGGCGTGTGCAGAGCAAATAGTCACACGCGTGCTCCCATAGGTTTCAATGGGTGCGTAAAAAGTACAAAGTTACTGCAAAGAGGATCTTCCGGATGGACTAGGAACTCAAGATTTGGAACACAGGCACTAGAGATGTAATACTACACTTGGGCACAGGTGTGCCAGCTTTACCTCACCCACAGGAAGCGGGTGCATAGGCCTCGAAGTGCGTCGGGTTTCTTCTATCTGTTCCGTGGAGCTTGAAGACAAAGATGCTGCAGGCGGTCGGTCCGGGAGAGGTGCAGTGGATCCAAGAGTGGATCGGAGATGTTGAAGACCTGTAAGCAGAGGGGACAGTGTTCACAGTCACTAGCCAGTGACCAGCGTGGCACCAGGTGGGTACCAGGCAATGTCGGGTGCAAACAGGTGATGAGGGGTAGCTTGTCTCCGCAGCCACGTGGTCCCTGAAGGTCGACGACATCCAGGAGTCGGCTCACGAGCTGTCCCACGCAGGCTCTCGCTGTCGGCGGTGTCGGCGACTTGATCGAAGCAAACAAGCCTTGGCAAAAGCACTTGTAGGAGGATTCGGAAATCAGCTGTTGGTTCTGACCAGCAAGGTCAGAGGGATTGCTCCTTTGGAGGGGAGCAAGGGCCAGTCTGGAGCAACTAGACCAGCAGTGTATTTCGTAGAGTTCGTCGCCAAGATGGCCACTAGCCAGCGGGCCAGCAACCGGTTAGGCGCGTCGAGTGGCAAAATGCAGAAGGGCCCCACGCAGATCGTGGAGATGCTGGAGGGCTCACCTTTGGTGCAGATGCTGCTCGGGTGTTGGGCTTCTCAGATCCCAAAGCACAACTTGGAGGAAGCCTCGGTTGTTGCACTTGTCAGCTTGTCGTAGTCGTTCCAAGATGGCTGGCTCCACGAGTCTCGGTGCCTCCACGGGTCTCCTCTTTTCAGGGACTGTGGATCGGGCGGTGAGAGGTCTGGAGGTCCAGGTCTTGTCAGTCTCTGGGCTCGGGCTCCGGCGGGAGGCGGCGGCAAAGCAGACGTTGATTCGCTGGATGGTGCTTGCGTTAGCAAGGTGGTCACTCCCTGACCACAGGGGAGATTTCCTTCAGTCTTCTGTGCAGCAGAATGTCGAAGTTCCCGTCTTCTTCTTAGTTTCAAGTTGATTCCAGGATGTCTGAAGTCTTAGGACACAGCTCCTACCTTTAAGCGGATTCTAGGGGCCGGACTACCTGCTAGGTCCCTCCCTATGGGTGGGACCAGGAAGGGGGGTGGTTACACCCCCAATCCTTTGTCCAGCTCGCCCCAGGCCCGGGACTGGCGTGCCCCAGGACCGGTTTGAACTGGCATATGCACCGAGGCTCCTTGTGAGCCACAGGCATGTCTGGTTTCTTTCAAGCCCTACCTGACCAATACACAAAATCCTGTCTGGGGTGGTGCACGCACCTCCCCTGGCAGGAAACCCTTTGTCCACACCTCCCAAGCTGGAAGGACTCCCAGCAGCAGGAGGGCAGACTTGTGTCTGTGGTGGCAGCATCCACTTTGTGGAGCTGAGGCTATGTCTGATTTTACCCGGGTTTCAGGTACTGTACATGTCGTGTCCCTCTAGAAGGGTGGAATGCTAACCCCGTCGCCAGAATTGGCGAGGGGTTAGTATTCCAATTCGTATGACACCTTACTCGACATGTTTTGATAAAGCCAAACCAAAGATAGCATTTAACCGCGAGGTTCATAATGCACTTAAGAGTATATGGTATGACGATATCTGGAAACAGTAGAAGGAAGTTGTTCCGACCACTGCAGACAGGCTCAGCTCATGCCAGAGCACCATCTCACATGGAACCAAGCACTCTGCCTTCAGGATTGTTAAGGCCTGCCATAGGAGTGACTTATAGGTTACCAGGTGTCCCATTTAAGGTTAGGTCTAGGTATACTACACCTAAGTAAGAGGTGATTACACCAACTTACCCCAGCTGAGTGATCAGCCAGTTGTGTCAGATTGTTAGGCCAAGCCTGGGGTGGCATAATACATGCTTCAGCCCCTGGCAGGCCTTGGGTACACCAATGCCCTGGGTACCTAGTGTACACTGGTACAGGGGCTGACAGGGTGATCCACTTCCAATTGGTTATGCACCTAGGGTGCATAGTTTTAATTTAGTAGAGAGAACAGCAGGCTGGGGGTCTGATTGGCAGGCCCACAGCCTCAATATGTCAAAAACCAGTGAAGCAAAAAGCAAAAATTTGGGGTGACCATAGGATAGCAGACCCTACTCTCCTACAGTGGGCTTCATATCACAGAGTGTACGGTGTCGCTCCTCAGTGTCAGTGGGCTCTGTATCACAGAGTGTAAGGCGTCGCTCCTCAGTGTCAGTGGCCTCCGTATCACAGAGTGTAAGGCGTCGCTCCTCAGTGTCAGTGGGTTCCGTATCACAGAGTGTAAGGCACTGCTCCTCAATGTCACTGGGCTCCGTATCACAGAGTGTAAGGCGTCGCTCCACAGTGTCAGTGGGCTCCTTATCACAGAGTGTAAGGAGTCACTCCTCAGTGTCAGTGGGCTCAGTATCACTGAGTGTAAGACGTTGCTCCTCAGTGTCAGCTGGCTCCGTATCACAGAGTGTAAGGCATCGCTCCTCAGTGTCAGTGGGCTCCGTATAACAGCGTGTAAGGTGTCGCTCCTCAGTGTCAGTGGACTCCGTGTCACAGAGTGTACAGTGTCGCTCCTCAGTGTCAGTGGGCTCCATATGACAGAGTGTATGGCGTCGCTCCTCAGTGTCAGAATGACAGTGGGCTCCGTATCACAGAGTGTACGGCGTCACTCCTATGTGTCAGTGGGCTCCGTATCACAAAGTGTATGGCGTCACTCCTCAGTATGAGAATGACAGTGGGCTCCATATCACAGAGTGTACGGCGTCGCTCCTCAGTGTCAGTGGGCTCTGTATCACAGAGTGTACGGCGTCGCTCCTCAGTGTCAGTGGGTTCCGTATCACAGATTGTAAGGCGTCTGTGAGAAGTTGGCCTGGTATATGATGTTCACTAGTTAAAGTGACCACCTTGTACCATGCCAAGCAACCCTTATGGTGTGGTTGTAAGTCAACCTTTTCGGACTAGCTGCCCTAGTGGTAGCGTAGGCTAAGCAGTCTTTGAGGCTAAACTCGTGAAACGTTTTAAGCAAGCTGTTTTACCAAATGCAACCCCCTTTTATACCAATGAAAGGACACCACACAGATATATATTCAAAATATATATGTATTTATTTCTCAAAGTAACCCCTAGTCTCTTTATGAGCACAGGAGCACAAATCGTCAAACAAGATTACAGTAGAATACACAGAAGTTGCACTTTATATGGATAGGCCCTGGTGGCCGCTCAAACCATATACTAAAATAGTGGTATAAGTACCACAAACAGAAAAGGGAAAAGGCCTAGGGCCTCTAGAATCGCTGGGCCTACAAGGAGCTAACTTCAGTTAGTGACCAGGAGGTCCACGGGTTGCGTGTGCAGAGCAAATAGTCACACACGTGCTCCCATAGGTTTTCAATGGGTGCGTAAAATTTACAAAGTTACTGCAAAACGGATCTTCCGGGTGGACTATGAACTCAAGATTGGAAACAAAGACACTAGAGATGATATTCTACACTGGGGCACCGGAGTGCCAGCTTTACCTCACCCACAGGAAGCGGGTGCGTAGGTGTCGAAGTGCGTCGGGTTTCTTCTATCTGTTCAATGGAGCCTGTGGACAAAGATGCTGCAGGCGGTCGGTCCGGAAGGGATGCGGTGGATCCAAGGGTGGATCGGAGTTGTAGAAGACCTGTAAGCAGAGGGGACAGTGTTCACAGTCACTAGCCAGTGACCAGCATGGCACCAGGTGGGTACCAGGCGATGTCGGGTGCAAACAGGAAGAAAGGTGTAGCTTGTCTCTGCAGCCACGTGGTCCCTGAAGGTCGACGACATCCAGGAGTCGGTTCACGGGCTGTCCCACGCAGGTTCTCGCTGTCGGCGCTTTCGGCGACTTGATCGAAGCAAACAAGCCTTGGCAAAAGCAATTGTTGTGGAAAACGAAATAAGCTGATGGTTCTGACCAGCAAGGTCAGAGGGACTGCTCCTTTGGAGGGGAGCAAGGGCAGTCTGGAGCAACCAGACCAGCAGTGTATTTCTTGACGTTCGTCACCAAGATGGCCACTAGCCAACGGGCCAGCAACCGGTTAGGCGCGTCGAGTGGCAAAATGCAGAAGGGCCCCACGCAGATCGTGGAGATGCTGGAGGGCTCACCTTTGGTGCAGATGCTGCTCGAGGGTTGGGCTTCTCAGATCCCAAAGCACAACTTGGAGGGAGCCTCGGTTGTTGCACTTGCAGCTTGTCGTGGTCGTTTCAAGATGGCTGGCTCCACGTGTCTCGTTGCCTCCACGGGTCTCCTCTTTTCAGGGACTGTGGATCGGGTGTGAGAGGTCTGGAGGTCCAGGTCTTGTCAGTCTCTGGGCTCGGGCTCCGGCGGGAGGCGGCGGCAAAGCAGACGTTGATTCGCTGGATGGTGCTTGCGTTAGCAAGGTGGTCACTCCCTGACCACAGGGGAGATTGGCTTCAGTCCTCTGTGCGGCAGAGCATCGAAGCTCCCGTCTTCTTCTTAGTTTCAAGTTGATTCCAGGATGTCTGAAGACTTAGGACACAGCTCCTACCTTTATTCGGGTTCTAGGGGCCGGACTACCTGCTAGGTCCCTCCCTAAGTGTGGGACCAGGAAGGGGGGTGGTTACACCCCCAATCCTTTGTCCAGCTCGCCCCAGGCCCGGGACTGGTGTGCCCCAGGACCGGATTGAACTGGCATATGCACCGAGGCTCCTTGTGAGCCTCAGGCATGTCTGGTTTCTTTCAAGCCCTACCTGACCAATACACAAAATCCTGTCTGGGGTGGTGCACGCACCTCCCCTGGCAGGAAACCCTTTGTCCACACCTCCCAAGCTGGAAGGACTCCCAGCAGCAGGAGGGCAGACTTGTGTCTGTGGTGGCAGCATCCATTTTGTGGAGCTGAGGCTATGTCTGATTTTACCCGGGTTTCAGGTACTGTACATGTCGTGTCCCTCTAGAAGGGTGGAATGCTAACCCCGTCGCCAGAATTGGCGAGGGGTTAGTATTCCAATTCGTATGACACCTTACTCGACATGTTTTTATAAAGCCAAACCAAAGATAGCATTTAACCGCGAGGTTCATAATGCACTTAAGAGTATATGGTATGACGATATCTGGAAACAGTAGAAGGAAGTTGTTCCGACCACTGCAGACAGGCTCAGCTCATGCCAGAGCACCATCTCACATGGAACCAAGCACTCTGCCTTCAGGATTGTTAAGGCCTGCCATAGGAGTGACTTATAGGTTAACATGTGTCCCATTTAAGGTTAGGTATAGGTATACTACACCTAAGTAAGAGGTGGTTACACCAACTTACCCCAGCTGAGTGATCAGCCAGTTGTGTCAAATTTGTTAGGCCAGGCCAGGGGTGGCACAATACATGCTTCAGCCCCTGGTAGGCCTTAGATACACCAATGCCCTGGGTACCTAGTGTACACTGGTACAGGGGCTCACAGGGTGATCCACTTCCAATTGGTTATGCACCTAGGGTGCATAGTGTCAATTTAGTTAGAGAGAACAGCAGGCTGGGGGTCTGATTAGCAGGCCCACAGCCTCAATATGTCAAAAACCAGTGAAGCAAAAAGCAAAAATTTGGGGTGACCATAGGATAGCAGACCCTACTCTCCTACAGCGTCCCTCCTCAGTGTCAGTGGGCTCCGTATCACAGAGTGTACGGCGTCGCTCCTCAGAGTCAGTGGGTTTCGTATCACAGAGTGTAAGGCGTTGCTCCTCAGTGTCAGTGGGCTCCGTATCACAGAGTGTACGGCGTCGCTCCTCAGTGTCAGTGGGCTCCGTACCACAGAGTGTAAGGCGTTGCTCCTCAGTGTCAGTGGGCTCTGTATCACAGAGTGTAAGGCGTCGCTCCTCAGTGTTATTGGGCTCTGTACCACAGAGTGTAAGGCGTCGCTCCTCAGTGTCAGTGGGCTCCGTATCACAGAGTGTAAGACGTCGCTCCTCAGTGTCAGTGGGCTCTGTATCACAGAGTGTACAGCATCGCTCCTCAGTGTCAGTGGGCTCCGTATCACAGCGTGTAAGGCGTCGCTCCTCAGTGTTAGTGGGCTCCATATCACAGAGTGTATGGCATCGCTCCTCAGTGTCAGTGGGCTCCGTATCACAGAGTGTAAGGCGTCGCTCCTCCTTGTCAGTGGGCTCTGTATCACAGAGTGTAAGGCGTCGCTTCTCAGTGTCAGTGGGCTCAGTATCACAGAGTGTATGGCGTCGCTCCTCAGTGTCAGTGGGCTCCGTATCACAGAGTGTACGGCGTCGCTCCTCAGTGTCAGTGGGTTCCCTATCACAGAATGTAAGGCGTCGCTCCTTAGTGTCAGTGGGCTCCGTATCACAGAGTGTACGGCGTCGCTCCTCAGTGTCAGTGGGCTCCATATCACAGAGTGTACGGCGTCGCTCCTCAGTGTCAGTGGGCTCCGTATCAGAGTGTAAGGCGTCGCACATCTTTGTCAGTGGGCTCCGTATCACAGAGTGTACGGCGTCGCTCCTCAGTGTCAGTGGGCTTCATATCATAGCTTGTAAGGCATCGCTCCTCAGTGTCAGTGGGCTCCGTATCACAGAGTGTAAGGCGACGCTCCTCAGTGTCAGTTGGCTCCGTATCACAGTGTGTACGGTGTTGCTCCTCAGTGTCAGTGGGCTCCGTATCACAGAGTGTACGGCGTCGCTCCTCCGAGTCAGTGGGCTCCATATCACAGAGTATAAGGCGTCGCTCCTCAGTGTCAGTGGGCTCCGTATCACAGAGTGTAAGGCGTCGCTCCTCAGTGTCAGTGGGCTCTGTATCACAGAGTGTAAGGCGTCACTCCTCAGTGTCAGTGGGCTCCTTATCACAGAGTGTAAGGAGTCACTCCTCAGTGTCAGTGGGCTCAGTATCACAAAGTGTAAGGCGTTGCTCCTCCGAGTCAGTGGGCTCCATATCACAGAGTATAAGGCGTCGCTCCTCAGTGTTAGTGGGCTCCGTATCACAGAGTGTAAGGCGTCGCTCCTCAGTGTCAGTGGGCTCTGTATCACAGAGTATAAGGCGTCACTCCTCAGTGTCAGTGGGCTCCGTATCACAGAGTGTAAGGCGTCGCTACTCAGTGTCAGCGGGATCAGTATCACTGAGTGTAAGGCGTCGCTCCTCAGTGTCAGTGGGCTCCATATCACAGAGTGTAAGGCGTCGCTACTCAGTGTCAGTGGGCTCCGTATCACAGAGTGTAAGGCGTCGCTACTCAGTGTCAGTGGGCTCAGTATCACAGAGTGTACGACGTCGCTCCTCAGTGTCAGAATGACAGTGGGCTCTGAATCACAGAGTGTACGGCGTCTCTCCTCAGTGTCAGTGGGCTACGTATCACAGAGTGTATGGCATCGCTTCTCTGTGCCAGAATGACAGTGGGTTCAGTATCAAAGAGTGTAAGGCGTTGCTCCTCAGTGTCAGTGGGTTCCGTATCACAGAGTGTAAGGCATCGCTCCTCAGTGTCAGTGGGCTCCGTATCACAGAGTGTAAGGCGTCGCTCCTCAGTGTCAGTGGGCTCCGTATCACAGAGTGTAAGTCGTCGCTCCTCAGTGTCAGTGGGCTCCGTATCACAGAGTGTAAGGCGTCGCTCCTCAGTGTCAGTGGGCTCCGTATCACAGAGTGTAAGGCGTCATTCCTCAGTGTCAGTGGGCTCCGTATCACAGAGTGTACGGTGTCGCTCCTCAGTGTCAGTGGGCTCTGTATCACAGAGTGTAAGGCGTCGCTCCTCAGTGTCAGTGGCCTCCGTTTCACAGAGTGTAAGGCGTCGCTCCTCAGTGTCAGTGGGTTCCATGTCACAGAGTGTAAGGCATTGCTCCTCAGTGTCACTGGGCTCCGCATCACAGAGTGTAAGGCGTCGCTCTTCAATGTCAGTGGGCTCCTTATCACAGAGTGTAAGGAGTCACTCCTCAGTGTCAGTGGGTTCAGTATCACAGAGTGTAAGACGTTGCTCCTCAGTGTCAGCTGGCTCCGTATCATAGAGTGTAAGGCATCGCTCCTCAGTGTCAGTGGGCTCCGTATCACAACGTGTAAGGCGTCGCTAATCAGTGTCAGTGGACTCCGTGTCACAGAGTGTACAGTGTCGCTCCTCAGTGTCAGTGGGCTCCATATGACAGAGTGTATGGCGTCGCTCCTCAGTGTCAGAATGACAGTGGGCTCCGTATCACAGAGTGTACGGCATCACTCCTATGTGTCAATGGGCTCCGTATCACAGATTGTAAGGCGTCGCTCCTCAGTGTCAGTGGGCTCCGTATCACAGAGTGTACGGCGTCGCTCCTCAGTGTCAGTGGGCTCTGTATCACAGAGTGTACGGCGTCGCTCCTCAGTGTCAGTGGGTTCCGTATCACAGATTGTAAGGCGTCGCTCCTCAGTGTCAGTGGGCTCCGTATCACAGAGTGTACGGCGTCGCTCCTCAGAGTCAGTGGGTTTCGTATCACAGAGTGTAAGGCGTTGCTCCTCAGTGTCAGTGGGCTCCGTATCACAGAGTGTCGACGTCGCTCCTCAGTGTCAGTGGGCTCCGTACCACAGAGTGTAAGGCGTTGCTCCTCAGTGTCAGTGGGCTCTGTATCACAGAGTGTAAGGCGTCACTCCTCAGTGTTATTGGGCTCCGTACCACAGAGTGTAAGGCGTCGCTCCTCAGTGTCAGTGGGCTCCGTATCACAGAGTGTACAGCGTTGCTCCTCAGTGTCAGTGGGCTCCGTATCACAGAGTGTACGGTGTCGCTCCTCAGTGTCAGTGGGCTCTGTATCACAGAGTGTAAGGCGTCGCTCCTCAGTGTCAGTGGCCTCCGTATCACAGAGTGTAAGGCGTCGCTCCTCAGTGTCAGTGGGTTCCGTATCACAGAGTGTAAGGCATTGCTCCTCAGTGTCACTGGGCTCCGTATCACAGAGTGTAAGGCGTCGCTCCACAGTGTCAGTGGTCTCCTTATCACAGAGTGTAAGGAGTCACTCCTCAGTGTCAGTGGGCTCAGTATCACAGAGTGTAAGACATTGCTCCTCAGTGTCAGCTGGCTCCGTATCACAGAGTGTAAGGCATCGCTCCTCAGTGTCAGTGGGCTCCGCATCACAGCGTGTAAGGCTTCGCTCCTCAGTGTCAGTGGACTCCGTGTCACAGAGTGTACAGTGTCGCTCCTCAGTGTCAGTGGGCTCCATATGACAGAGTGTATGGCGTCGCTCCTCAGTGTCAGAATGACAGTGGGCTCCGTATCACAGAATGTACGGCGTCACTCCTATGTGTCAGTGGGCTCCGTATCACAGAGTGTATGGCATCGCTTCTCTGTGCCAGAATGACAGTGGGTTCAGTACCAAAGAGTGTAAGGCGTTGCTCCTCAGTGTCAGTGGGTTCCGTATCACAGAGTGTAAGGCATCGCTCCTCAGTGTCAGTGGGCTCTGTATCACAGAGTGTAAGGCGTCACTCCTCAGTGTCAGTGGGCTCCATATCACAGAGTGTAAGGCGTCGCTACTCAGTGTCAGTGGGATCAGTATCACTGAGTGTAAGGCGTCGCTCCTCAGTGTCAGTGGGCTCCATATCACAGAGTGTAAGGCGTCGCTACTCAGTGTCAGTGGGCTCCGTATCACAGAGTGTAAGGCGACGCAACTCAGTGTCAGAATGACAGTGGGCTCTGAATCACAGAGTGTACGGCGTCTCTCCTCAGTGTCAGTGGGCTACGTATCACAGAGTGTTAAGCATCGCTCCTCAGTGTCACTGGGCTACGTATCACAGAGTGTAAGGCATCGCTACTCAGTGTCAGTGGGCTCCATATCACAGAGTGTAAGGCGACACTCCTCAGTGTCAGTGGGCTCAGTATCACAGAGTGTAAGGTGTCGCTCCTCAGTCTCAGTGGGCTCCGTATCACAGAGTTTAAGGAATCGTTACTCAGTGTCAGTGGGCTCCATATCACAGAGTGTAAGGCGTCCCTCCTCAGTGTTTGTGGGCTCAGTATCACAGCTTGTAAGGTATCGCTCCTCAGAGTCAGTGGGCTCCGTATCATAGAGTGTAAGGCATCGCTTCTCAGTGTCACTGGGCTCCGTATCACAGAGTGTACGGCATCGCTTCTCTGTGCCAGAATGACAGTGGGTTCAGTATCAAGGAGTGTACGGCGTCGCTCCTCAGTGTCAGTGGGTTCCGTATCACAGAGTGTAAGGCGTCGCTCCTCAGTGTCAGTGGGCTCCGTATCACAGAGTGTAAGGCGTCGCTCCTCAGTGTCAGTGGGCTCCGTATCACAGAGTGTAAGGCGTCGCTCCTCAGTGTCAGTGGGCTCCGTATCAGAGAGTGTAAGACGTCTGTGAGAAGTTGGCCTGGTATATGATGTTCACTAGTTAAAGTGACCACCTTGTACCATGCCAAGCAACCCTTCTGGTGTGGTTGTAAGTCAACCTTTTTGGACTAGCTGCCCTAGTGGTAGCGTAGGCTAAGCAGTCTTTGAGGCTAAACTCGTGAAGCGTGTTAAGCCAGCTGTTTTACCAAATGTAACCCCCTTTTATACCAATGAAAGGACACCACACAGATATATATTCAAAATATATATGTATTTATTTCTCAAAGTAACCCCTAGACTCTTTATGAGCACAGGAGCACAAATCGTTAAACAAGAATACGTTAGAATACACAGAAGTTGCACTTTATATGGATAGGCCCTGGTGGCCGCTCAAACCATATACTAAAATAGTTGTATAAGTACCACGAACAGAAAAGGGAAAAGGCCTAGGGCCTCTAGAATCGCTGGGCCTACAAGGAGCTAACTTTAGTTAGTGACCAGGAGGTCCACGGGTTGCGTGTGCAGAGCAAATAGTCACACGCGAGCTCCCATAGGTTTTCAATGGGTGCGTAAAAGTTACAAAGTTACTGCAAAAAGGATCTTCCGGATGGACTATGAACTCAAGATTGGAAACACAGACACTAGAGATGATACTCTACACTTGGGCACCAGAGTGCCAGCTTTACCTCACCCACAGGAAGCGGGTGCATAGGTCTCGAAGTGCGTCGGGTTTCTTCTATCTGTTCAATGGAGCCTGTGGACAAAGATGCTGCAGGCGATCGGTCCGGAAGAGATGCGGTGGATCCAAGGGTGGATCGGAGTTGTAGAAGACCTGTAAGCAGAGGGGACAGTGTTCACAGTCACTAGCCAGTGACCAGCGTGGCACCAGGTGGGTACCAGGCAATGTCGGGTGCAAACAGGAAGGAAGGTGTAGCTTGTCTCTGCATCCACGTGGTCTCTGAAGGTTGACAACGTCCAGGAGTCGGTTCACGAGCTGTCCCACGCAGGCTCTCGCTGTCGGCGGTGTCGGCGACTTGATTGAAGCAAACAAGCCTTGGCAAAAGCAATTGTTGTGGAAAACTAAATAAGCTGATGGTTCTGACCAGCAAGGTCAGAGGGACTGCTCCTTTGGAGGGGAGCAAGGGCCAGTCTGGAGCAACCAGACCAGCGGTGTAGTTCTTGAAGTTCGTCGCCAAGATGGCCACTAGCCAGCGGGCCAGCAACCGGTCGAGTGGCAAAATGCAGAAGGGCCCCACGCAGATTGTGGAGATGCTGGAGGGCTCACCTTTGGTGCAGATGCTGCTCGAGGGTTGGGCTTCTCAGATCCTAAAGCACAACTTGGAGGGAGCCTCGGTTGTTGCGCTTGCAGCTTGTTGTGGTCGTTTCAAGATGGCTGGCTCCACGTGTCTCGGTGCCTCCACAGGTCTCTTCTTTTCAGGGACTGTGGATCGGGCAGTGAGAGGTCTGGAGGTCCAGGTTTTGTCAGTCTCTGGGCTCGGGCTCCGGCGGGAGGCGGCGGCAAAGCAGACGTTGATTCGCTGGATGGTGCTTGCGTTAGCAAGGTGGTCACTCCCTGACCACAGGGGAGATTGGCTTCAGTCCTCTATGCGGCAGAGCGTTGAAGTTCCCGTCTTCTTCTTGTAGTTAAGTTGATTCCAGGATGTCTGAAGTCTTAGGACACAGCTCCTACCTTTAAGCGGATTCTAGGGGCCGGACTACCTGCTAGGTCCCTCCCTATGGGTGGGACCAGGAAGGGGGGTGGTTACACCCCCAATCCTTTGTCCAGCTCGCCCCAGGTCCAGGGCTGGTGTGCCCCAGGACCGGATTGAACTGGCATATGCACCGAGGCTCCTTGTGAGCCTCAGGCATGTCTGGTTCCTTTCAAGCCCTACCTGACCAATACACAAAATCCTGTCTGGGGTGGTGCACGCACCTCCCCTGGCAGGAAACCCTTTGTCCACACCTCCCAAGCTGGAAGGACTCCCAGCAGCAGGAGGGCAGACTTGTGTCTGTGGTGGCAGCATCCATTTTGTGGAGCTGAGGCTATGTCTGATTTTACCCGGGTTTCAGGTACTGTACATGTCGTGTCCCTCTAGAAGGGTGGAATGCTAACCCCGTCATCAGAATTGGCGAGGGGCTAGTATTCCAATTCGTATGACACCTTACTCGACATGTTTTGATAAAGCCAAACCAAAGTTAGCATTTAACCGCGAGGTTCATAATGCACTTAAGAGTATATGGTATGACGATATCTGGAAACAGTAGAAGGAAGTTGTTCCGACCACTGCAGACAGGCTCAGCTCATGCCAGAGCACCATCTCACATGGAACCAAGCACTCTGCCTTCAGGATTGTTAAGGCCTGCCATAGGAGTGACTTATAGGTTAACATGTGTCCCATTTAAGGTTAGGTATAGGTATACTACACCTAAGTAAGAGGTGGTTACACCAACTTACCCCAGCTGAGTGATCAGCCATTTGTGTCAAATTTGTTAGGCCAAGCCTGGGGTGGCATAATACATGCTTCAGCCCCTGGCAGGCCTTAGATACACCAATGCCCTGGGTACTTAGTGTACACTGGTACAGGGGCTCACAGGGTGATCCACTTCCAATTGGTTATGCACCTAGGGTGCATAGTGTAAATTTAGTAGAGAGAAGAGCAGGCTGGGGGTCTGATTGGCAGGCCCACAGCCTCAATATGTCAAAAACCAGTGAAGCAAAAAGCAAAAATTTGGGGTGACCATAGGATAGCAGACCCTACTCTCCTACACAACCCCCCCCCCCAAACGCAGGGACATTAAACTAGCCTTGACCAGTCTCGTCTTCATGTCCTAAGTGGAAGTACCTGGAGAGACCATCTGCATTCCCATGGTCAGTACCTGGCCGGTGCTCCACTGTAAAGTCCATCCCCTGTAGGGAAATGGACCACCTAAGCAGTTTGGGGTTTTCACCCTTCATCTGATTTAGCCACAAGAGGGGCTTATGGTGGGTCTGAATCTTGAAGTGAGTGCCAAACAAGTATGGCCTCAGCTTCTTCAGGGCCCACACCACAGCAAAGGCCTCCCTCTCAATAGCTGACCAATTCTTCTCTCTGGGGGTCAACCTTCTGCTAATAAAAGCAATGGGTTGGTCTTGACCATCTACATTAAGTTGTGACAGCACAGCTCCCACACCCAACTCAGAAGCATCTGTTTGGACAAAAAACTATTTGGAGTAGTCAGGAGTTTTCAGGATAGGTGCAGAGCACATGGCCTTCTTCAGGTCTTCAAATGCCTTTTGACAGCTTCCTGTCCACTGAACCTTTTTGGGCATCTTCTTGGATGTCAGATCATTAAGAGGAGTCACAATGGACCCATAGTTCTTAACAAACTTCCTGTAGTACCCAGTCAAGCCCAAGAAAGCTCGAACTTGAGTCTGGGTGGTTGGAGGAGACCAGTCCTTGATGGATTGTATCTTACTCTCCAGTGGTTGAACTTGGCCTCCACCTACAAGGTGGCCCAAATACACAACCTTACTCTGCCCTATCTGGCACTTAGTGGCCTTGATAGTGAGGCCTGCCCTTTGCAGAGCCTCAAGAGCCTTCTTCAGGTGGATCAGGTGATCCTCCCAGGTGGAGCTAAAGACAGCAATGTCATCAAAATATGCTGCACAAAAGTCATCCAACCCAGTAAGGACTTGATTCACCAACCTTTGGAAGGTGGCAGGTGCATTCTTCAGACCAAAGGGCATCACCACAAATTGGTAGTGCCCACCTGGGGTTGAGAATGCTGTTTTGGCCTTAGACTCCCCAGCTAATCTGATTTGCCAATAGCCAGCTGTCAAGTCAAATGTGCTCAAAAACTTAGCAGAAGCCAGTTTATCTATGAGCTCATCTGCCCTTGGAATAGGATGTGCATCTGTCCTAGTGACAGCATTGAGTCCTCTGTAATCCACACAGAACCTCACCTCACCTCTTGCCATCTTTGGTGTGAGGTTTGGGGACCAGAACCACTGGGCTAGCCCAGGGGCTCTCTGAGGGTTCAATGACACCCAATTCCAGCATTTTGTGTACCTCAGCCTTTATACAGTCCCTGACGTGGTTAGGTTGTCTGTAAAGCTTGTTCTTTACAGGCAGACTGTCACCAGTGTCCACCACATGGGTACACCAGTCAGTTTGGCTAGGTATTAGGGAAAACAGATGTTGAAATGATTGTAGAACTTGTCTACATTCAGTCTGTTGATGGGCAGTGAGGTTGCCTCCAAGGGTCACTCCTTCAACTGAGCCATCTTCAGGGTTCTGAGACAACAGGTCTGGGAGAGTGTCACTCTCTTCCTCCTGTCCCTCATCTGTAGCCATGAGCAAGCCCATGTCTGCCCTGTCAACATATGCTTTTAACCTGTTAACATGGAGTACCCTGTGGGGACTCCTGGGAGTTCCTAGGTCCACCAAGTAGGTGACCTCTCCCTTCTTTTCCAGGATTGTATGGGGTCCAGACCATTTGTCTTGGAGTGCTGCTGGGACCACTGGCTCCAACACCCATACCTTCTGTCCTGGCTGAAACTCAACCAAGACAGCCTTTTGGTCATGCCAAGCTTTCTGTAAGGCCTGGCTTGCCTCAAGGTTTTTGAATGCCTTCTCCATATACTCAGCCATCCTGGAGCGGAGACCAAGTACATAGTCCACTATGTCTTGTTTAGGCTTTTTGACAGGTAACTCCCATCCTTCCTTCACTAAACACAGTGGGCCTCTTACAGGGTGCCCAAACAACAATTCAAAGGGGCTGTAACCAACTCCTTTTTGTGGGACCTCTCTGTAAGCAAACAGAAGGCAGGGTAGAAGGATGTCCCATCTTCGCCTGATCTTTTCAGGTAATCCTTTGATCATACCCTTTAGGGTCTTGTTGAATCTCTCAACAAGCCCATTGCATTGTGGGTGATAAGCGGTGGTGAACTTGTAGTTGACACCACATTCCTTCCACATAGCTGTCAAGTATCCTGACATGAAGTTGGTACCTCTGTCAGAAACCACCTCCTTAGGAAACCCCACTCTGGAGAATACTCCCAGCAGGGCCCTGGCCACAACAGGTGCTGTAGTGGTCCTAAGGGGAATTGCCTCTGGATACCTGGTGGCATGATCCACTACCACCAGTATAAATCTGTGCCCAGGTGCAGTGGGAGGATCCATGGGACCCACTATATCTATTCCCACTCTTTCAAAGGGGACCCCCACCACAGGTAGTGGTATTAGGGGGGCCTTTGTTGTGCCACCTGATTTGCCACTGGCTTGGCAGGTCACACAGGAGCGACAAAACTCCTTTGTATCTTCAATCATGTGAGGCCAGTGAAAGTGAGGGACAAGCCTGTCCCAAGTCTTGTTCTGGCCTAAGTGTCCTGCTAAAGGAATATCATGGGCCAAGGTAAGAAGGAAGCCCCTAAATTGCAGAGGTATAACCAACCTGCTGGTTGCACCAGGCTTGGGGTCTCTAGCCTCTGAATAAAGGAGCCCTTCATCCCAATACACTTTATGGGTACCTTGAGCATTCCCAGCAGCCTCAGCAGCAGCCATCTGTCTGAGGGGTTCAAGAGAGGGACAGGATAACTGAGCCTGCCTCAAGTCAGCCCTTGAAGGTCCCCCTGTCCCCAGAAACTCAACCTGATCAGGTTCAAGCTCTTCAGGGACAGTTCCTTCAGGGTTCTCTAGATCAGCTTCCTGGGAAGGTTGATCATCACTCTGAGGCAGGGGGGAAGGCACAGCCTTGACCCTCCTGTTCTTCTTCTTGGTAGGTGCTTGGTCCATTGTTCCAGGATCCAAGACCTGAGGTTCAGTAAGGCACTTTTTGGCCTGTGACCTGGTCACAGCAAGGACATGTGGTGATATACCTAACATCTCTGCATGTGTCCTGTACTCCACTTCAGACCATAGAGAACTCTCTAGGTCATTGCCCAACAAACATTCTACTGGGAGGTCTGCACTAACCACAACCCTTTTGAGGCCAGTTACCCCTCCCCATGAGAAGTTAACAACTGCCACACTATGTGAAGTAGTTGCATTGCTGGCATTGGTCACCAGGTAATTCTCACCTGGTATGTACTGTCCAGGGTCCACAAAGCCTGGTGTCACCATAGTGACACTGGCACATGTGTCCCTGTAGGCTTGAGCCTCTTTTTCATTAATTAAAGAAGTCTGTCTGTACTTGCCCAGGTACTGGGGCTCACAGTCAGGGACAAATCAATGTCCCCATCACAGATCAGGACTGCCTGTGTCAGGGTTCTGTCTAAGTCAGAATCTCCTTCAGTTCCCATAGTGATTCCCACTACACCCTTTGTCTGGGGACATACACTGCTAACAGTAGTACTGGGAGCAGGTGCCTTAGGGGCAACAGTGTTGGGGGCTCCACCCTTCTTACAATCACTAGTCCAGTGAGTTGTATTCTTGCAATGATTGCACCAGGGTTTCTTTTGACCTTCTTTCTTCTTTCCCTTAGATTGTTGTTGGGACCCACCCTCCTTAGCAGTAGTTTGGGGCCCTGTTGAAGACTTCTGGTCTTTAGATTTCTGATCTCCACCCTTTAGGTCTGTTTTCTTCGGATCACCCCCTTGGCCCTGGTTCTGGTTCTTTTGCTTAACCCTGGTTCTGACCCATTTGTCTGCCTTCTTTCCCAATTCTTGGGGAGAGGTCAGATCAGAGTCAACCAAGTGTTGATGCAGTTGCTGGTTTTGACAGTTATTTAAAATCTGCTCTCTCATCATCAAATTGTACAATCCTGTATAATCGGATACCTTACTTCCCAGCAACCAACCCTCCAAAGCCTTAGTGGCACATTCAATGTATTCAGACCAGTCCTGAGTCTGTGTCTTCTGGGTGTCTCTGAACATTAACCTGTACTGTTCAGTGGTTAAGCCTAACCCATCAACTAGGACACTCTTCAGGACTCTGTAGTTTCTGACATCCTCCTCCCTAACAGTGAGGAGTCTGTCTCTGCCTCTTCCTTCAAAGGAGAGCCAGAGGATTGCTGCCCACTGGTCTTCAGGAACCTGCTGCACTTTGCAGGCTCTCTCAAGAGCAGTCATCCATTTGTGGATGTCATCCCCACTTTTGTAGGGGGGCACAACCTTAGACAGGTTCCTATTATCAAAGACCCTATCTTTGTCCTTAGGGACAATGCTGCCACCAGTGGGTATAGACCCACTCTCTTTAGGTCGCCTAGCCTTACTCAGTTTCTCTTCCATCAGAGCTACTTCTAGCTCCTGTTTCCTGATTCTCAGCTGAGCTTCCTGCATTCTGGCCTCATGTTCCCTCCTCTGAGGGGTGGTCATCCTTCTCCTGGAGTGACCTTGAGAGCCTCTAGAGGCATGAGAAGCATTAGATTCACCTGAGTGATTCCTTTGCCTCCCAAGCCCCTGGTTAAGTCCACTAGGGAGATCCAATGGGGTGATCCCATTGTCAGTCCCCAATAGCCTTAGGTTAGCTGGGCCACGTATAACACTTGGCACTGGGCTATTTCTCACTTCATCCTCACTACCTTCTGTATCAGTACCCTTCTCACTTTCATCCTCTGTAGTATGATTCTCATCTAAGGGGTGACTATTGGAAAGGGGTACCTCAGTAGCATTTTCAGAAGGGGGGCCTCCTGTTCCAGTCCCTAAGGGGCCTAACTGGGAGGCTTTCCTGAGAGCTTTCTGATCTTCATCAGCCTGTAAAAGCTCTCTGAGTTCAGCAGAAGTAGGATTCTTGGGCTGTTTAAGGCCCCTGATATTTGCCAACTGCCTGAGCTCATTTTGATTTAGGGTAGCAAAGATGGATGGTGCCCTCTGGGGGTCACTCTCAACAGAGATGGGTACATTGGACCCCTCTGCCCCAGCCATTGCTCTTAAGTGTGGGTGGATGTGTTGCAATCTACCTACACTTGGGTTTTCCTACTAAACCTATCTAGTAGTTGTAGTCAGGGTGTGCTACTTCCTTTGCTTTACAACAACTAAGTTCAGTAGAACTTAAGTATATCTATTCTTGTTTTATATGTACCTAAAGGTACCTGTATGATCTTTCAATTGGTAACAAAGAGATTAAAGAGGTAAAACACAGCAAGCTCAAATCCCACCGCTGCCACCAATGTGAGAAGTTGGCCTGGTATATGATGTTCACTAGTTAAAGTGACCACCTTGTACCATGCCAAGCAACCCTTATGGTGTGGTTGTAAGTCAACCTTTTCGGACTAGCTGCCCTAGTGGTAGCGTAGGCTAAGCAGTCTTTGAGGCTAAACTCGTCAAAGCGTGTTAAGCAGGCTGTTTTACCAAATGTAACCCCCCTTTATACCAATGAAAGGACACCACACAGATATGTATTGAAAATATATATGTATTTATTTCTCAAAGTATCCCCTAGACTCTTTATGAGCACAGGAGCACAAATCGTTAAACAAGAATACGTTAGAATACACAGAAGTTGCACTTTATATGGATAGGCTGTGAGAAGTTGGCCTGGTATATGATGTTCACTAGTTAAAGTGACCACCTTGTACCATGCCAAGCAACCCTTATGGTGTGGTTGTAAGTTAACCTTTTCGGACTAGCTGCCCTAGTGGTAGCGTAGGCTAAGCAGTCTTTGAGGCTAAACTTGTGAAACGTGTTAAGCAAGCTGTTTTACCAAATGCAACCCCCTTTTATACCAATGAAAGGACACCACACAGATATATATTCAAAATATATATGTATTTATTTCTCAAAGTAACCCCTAGTCTCTTTATGAGCACAGGAGCACAAATCGTCAAACAAGATTACAGTAGAATACACAGAAGTTACACTTTATATGGATAGGCCCTGGTGGCCGCTCAAACCATATACTAAAATAGTGGTATAAGTACCACGAACAGAAAAGGGAAAAGGCCTAGGGCCTCTAGAATCGCTGGGCCTACAAGGAGCTAACTTCAGTTAGTAACCAGGAGGTCCACGGGTTGCGTGTGCAGAGCAAATAGTCACACGCGTGCTCCCATAGGTTTTCAATGGGTGCATAAAAGTTACAAAGTTACTGCAAAAAGGATCTTCCGGGTGGACTATGAACTCAAGATTGGAAACACAGACACTAGAGATGATACTCTACACTGGGGCACCGGAGTGCCAGCTTTACCTCACCCACAGGAAGCGGGTGCGTAGGTGTCGAAGTGCGTAGGGTTTCTTCTATCTGTTCAATGGAGCCTGTGGACAAAGACCAGCGGTGTATTTCTTGAAGTTCGTCGCCAAGATGGCCACTAGCCAGCGGGCCAGCAACCGGTTAGGCGTGTCGAGTGGCAAAATGCAGAAGGGCCCCACGCAGATCGTGGAGATGCTGGAGGGCTCACCTTTGGTGCAGATGCTGCTCGAGGGTTGGGCTTCTCAGATCCCAAAGCACAACTTGGAGGGATCCTCGGTTGTTGCACTTGCAGCTTGTCGTGGTCGTTTCAAGATGGCTGGCTCCACGTGTCTCGTTGCCTCCACGGGTCTCTCTTTTTCAGGGACTGTGGATCGGGCGGTGAGAGGTCTGGAGGTCCAGGTCTTGTCAGTCTCTGGGCTCGGGCTCCGGCGGGAGGCGGCGGCAAAGCAGACGTTGATTCGCTGGATGGTGCTTGCGTTAGCAAGGTGGTCACTCACTGACCACAGGGGAGATTGGCTTCAGTCCTCTGTGCGGCAGAGCGTCGAAGTTCCCGTCTTCTTCTTGTAGTTAAGTTGATTCCAGGATGTCTAAAGTCTTAGGACACAGCTCCTACCTTTATTCGGATTCTAGGGGCTGGACTACCTGCTAGGTCCCTCCCTAAGGGTGGGACCAGGAAGGGGGGTGGTTACACCCCCAATCCTTTGTCCAGCTCGCCCCAGGTCCAGGGCTGGTGTGCCCCAGGACCGGTTTGAACTGGCATATGCACCGAGGCTCCTTGTGAGCCTCAGGCATGTCTGGTTTCTTTTAAGCCCTTCCTGACCAATACACAAAATCCTGTCTGGGGTGGTGCACGCACCTCCCCTGGCAGGAAACCCTTTGTCCACACCTCCCAAACTGGAAGGACTCCCAGCAGCAGGAGGGCAGACTTGTGTCTGTGGTGGCAGCATCCATTTTGTGGAGCTGAGGCTATGTCTGATTTTACCCGGGTTTCAGGTACTGTACATGTCGTGTCCCTCTAGAAGGGTGGAATGCTAACCCCATCGCCAGAATTGGCGAGGGGTTAGTATTCCAATTCGTATGACACCTTACTCGACATGTTTTGATAAAGCCAAACCAAAGATAGCATTTAACCGCGAGGTTCATAATGCACTTAAGAGTATATGGTATGACGATATCTGGAAACAGTAGAAGGAAGTGATTCCGACCACTGCAGACAAGCTTAGCTCATGCCAGAGCACCATCTCACATGGAACCAAGCACTCTGCCTTCAGGATTGTTAAGGCCTGCCATAGGAGTGACTTATAGGTTAACATGTGTCCCATTTAAGGTTAGGTATAGGTATACTACACCTAAGTAAGAGGTGGTTACACCAACTTACCCCAGCTGAGTGATCAGCCAGTTGTGTCAAATTTGTTAGGCCAGGCCAGGGGTGGCACAATACATGCTTCAGCCCCTGTTAGGCCTTAGATACACCAATGCCCTGGGTACCTAGTGTACACTGGTACAGGGGCTCACAGGGTGATCCACTTCCAATTGGTTGTGCACCTAGGGTGCATAGTGTAAATTTAGTAGAGAGAACAGCAGGCTGGGGGTCTGATTGGCAGGCCCACAGCCTCAATATGTCAAAAACCAGTGAAGCAAAAAGCAAAAATTTGGGGTGACCATAGGATAGCAGACCCTACTCTCCTACAATGGGAATGACAGTGGGCTCCATATCACAGAGTGTACGGCGTCGCTCCTCAGTGTCAGTGGGCTCTGTATCACAGAGTGTACGGCGTCGCTCCTCAGTGTCAGTGGGTTCCGTATCACAGATTGTAAGGCGTCGCTCCTCAGTGTCAGTGGGCTCCGTATCACAGAGTGTACGGCGTCGCTCCTCAGAGTCAGTGGGTTTCGTATCACAGAGTGTAAGGCGTTGCTCCTCAGTGTCAGTGGGCTCCGTATCACAGAGTGTCGACGTCGCTCCTCAGTGTCAGTGGGGTCCGTACCACAGAGTGTAAGTCGTTGCTCCTCAGTGTCAGTGGGCTCTGTATCACAGAGTGTAAGGCGTCGCTCCTCAGTGTTATTGGGCTCCGTACCACAGAGTGTAAGGCGTCGCTCCTCAGTGTCAGTGGGCTCCGTATCACAGCGTGTAAGGCGTCGCTCCTCAGTGTCAGTGGGCTCTGTATCACAGACGGTATGGCGTTGCTCCTCAGTATCAGTGTGCTCCGTATCACAAAGTGTAAGGCGTCGCTCCTCCGAGTCAGTGGGCTCCATATCACAGAGTATAAGGCGTCGCTCCTCAGTGTCAGTGGGCTCCATATCACAGAGTGTAAGGCGTCGCTCCTCAGTGTCAGTGGGCTCTGTATCACAGAGTGTAAGGCGTCACTCCTCAGTGTCAGTGGGCTCTGTATCACAGAGTGTAAGGCGTCGCTACTCAGTGTCAGTGGGATCAGTATCACTGAGTGTAAGGCGTCGCTCCTCAGTGTCAGTGGGCTCCGTATCACAGAGTGTAAGGCGTCACTACTCAGTGTCAGTGGGCTCCGTATCACAGAGTGTAAGGCGTCGCTACTCAGTGTCAGTGGACTCAGTATCACAGAGTGTACGTCGTCGCTCCTCAGTGTCAGAATGACAGTGGGCTCTGAATCACAGAGTGTACGGCGTCTCTCCTCAGTGTCAGTGGGCTACGTATCACAGAGTGTTAAGCATCGCTCCTCAGTGTCACTGGGCTACGTATCACAGAGTGTAAGGCATTGCTACTCAGTGTCAGTGGGCTCCATATCACAGAGTGTAAGGCGACACTCCTCAGTGTCAGTGGGCTCAGTATCAGAGAGTGTAAGGTGTCGCTCCTCAGTGTCAGTGGGCTCAGTATCACAGAGTGTAAGGTGTCGCTCCTCAGTGTCAGTGGGCTCCGTATCACAGAGTTTAAAGAATCGTTATTCAGTGTCAGTGGGCTCCATATCACAAAGTGTAAGGCGTCCCTCCTCAGTGTTTGTGGGCTCAGTATTACAGCTTGTAAGGTATCGCTCCTCAGTGTCAGTGAGCTCCGTATCACAGAGTTTAAGGTATCGCTCCTCAGTGGGCTGTGTAGCACGGAGTGTAAGGCTTCGCTACTCATTGTCAGTGGGCTCCGTATCATAGAGTGTAAGGCATCGCTTCTCAGTGTCACTGGGCTCCGTATCA
>NW_028187456.1:50200-138200 GCF_964204655.1 Triturus cristatus
CAGAGTGTACGGCATCGCTCCTCTGTGCCAGAATGACAGTGGGTTCAGTATCAAAGAGTGTATGGCATCGCTCCTCAGTGTCAGTGGGCTCCATATCACAGAGTGCAAGGCGACGCTCCTCAGTGTCAGTGGGCTCAGTATCACAGAGTGTAAGGCGACGCTCCTCAGTGTCAGTGGGCTCAGTATCACAGAGTGTAAGGTGTCGCTCCACAGTGTCAGTGGGCTCCATATCACAGAGTTTAAGGCGTCGCTCCACAGTGTCAGTGGGCTCCGTATCACAGAGTGTACGGTGTCGCTCCTCAGTGTCAGTGGGTTCCGTATCACAGAGTGTAAGGCGTCGCTCCTCAGTGTCAGTGGCCTCCATATCACAGAGTGTAAGGCGTCGCTCCTCAGTGTCACTGGGTTCCGTATCACAGAGTGTAAGGCGTCGCTCCTCAGTGTCAGTGGGCTCCGTATCACAGAGTGTAAGGCGTCACTCCTCAGTGTCAGTGTGCTCCGTATCACAGAGTGTAAGGCGTCGCTCCTCAGTGTCAGTGGGCTCCGTATCACAGAGTGTAAGGCGTCGCTCCTCAGTGTCAGTGGGCTCCGAATCACAGAGTGTAAGGCGTCATTCCTCAGTGTCAGTGGGCTCCGTATAACAGAGTGTACGGTGTCGCTCCCCAGTGTCAGTGGGCTCTGTATCACAGAGTGTAAGGCGTCGCTCCTCAGTGTCAGTGGCCTCCGTTTCACAGAGTGTAAGGCGTCGCTCCTCAGTGTCAGTGGGTTCCGTATCACAGAGTGTAAGGCATTGCTCCTCAGTGTCACTGGGCTCCGTATCACAGAGTGTAAGGCGTCGCTCCTCAATGTCAGTGGGCTGCTTATCACAGAGTGTAAGGAGTCACTCCTCAGTGTCAG
Source organism: Triturus cristatus (assembly GCF_964204655.1). Classification (NCBI taxonomy): domain Eukaryota; kingdom Metazoa; phylum Chordata; class Amphibia; order Caudata; family Salamandridae; genus Triturus; species Triturus cristatus. The sequence continues at coordinate 51,095 of NW_028187456.1, forward strand.
TGGGCTCAGTATCACAGAGTGTAAGACGTTGCTCCTCAGTGTCAGCTGGCTCCGTATCACAGAGTGTAAGGCATCGCTCCTCAGTGTCAGTGGGCTCCGTATCACAGCGTGTAAGGCGTCGCTAATCAGTGTCAGTGGACTCCGTGTCACAGAGTGTACAGTGTCGCTCCTCAGTGTCAGTGGGCTCCGTATGACAGAGTGTATGGCGTCGCTCCTCAGTGTCAGAATGACAGTGGGCTCCGTATCACAGAGTGTACGGCGTCACTCCTATGTGTCAGTGGGCTCCGTATCACAGAGTGTATGGTGTCGCTCCTCAGTATGAGAATGACAGTGGGCTCCATATCACAGAGTGTACAGCGTTGCTCCTCAGTGTCAGTGGGCTCTGTATCACAGAGTGTACAGCGTCGCTCCTCAGTGTCAGTGGGTTCCGTATCACAGATTGTAAGGCGTCGCTCCTCAGTGTCAGTGGGCTCCGTATCACAGAGTGTCGATGTCGCTCCTCAGTGTCAGTGGGCTCCGTACCACAGAGTGTAAGGCGTTGCTCCTCAGTGTCAGTGGGCTCTGTATCACAGAGTGTAAGGCGTCGCTCCTCAGTGTTATTGGGCTCCGTACCACAGAGTGTACAGCGTCGCTCCTGAGTGTCAGTGGGCTCCGTATCACAGCGTGTACGGCGTCGCTCCTCAGTGTCAGTGGGCTCTGTATCACAGAGTGTAAGGCGTCGCTCCTCAGTGTCATTGGGCTTCGTATCACAGCGTGTAAGGCGTCGCTCCTCAGTGTCAGTGGGCTCCATATCACAGAGTGTAAGGCGTCGCTCCTCAGTGTCAGTGGGCTCCGTATCACAGAGTGTACTGCGTCTCTCCTCAGTGTCAGTGGGCTCCGTATCACAGCGTGTAAGGCGTCGCTCCTCAGTGTCAGTGGGCTCCGTATCACAGAGTGTATGGCGTCGCTCCTCTGTGTCAGTGGGCTCCGTATCACAGAGTGTAAGGCGTCGCTCCTCCGTGTCAGTGGGCTCCGTATCACAGAGTGTAAGGTGTCGCTCCTCAGTGTCAGTGGGCTCCATATCACAGAGTGTATGGCGTCGCTTCTCAGTGTCAGTGGGCTCCGTATCACAGAGTGTATGGCATCGCTCCTCAGTATGAGAATGACAGTGGGCTCCATATCACAGAGTGTACGGCGTCGCTCCTCAGTGTCAGTGGGCTCTGTATCACAGAGTGTAAGGCGTCGCTCCTCAGTGTCAGTGGGTTCCGTATCACAGAGTGTAAGGCATTGCTCCTCAGTGTCACTGGGCTCCGTATCACAGAGTGTAAGGCGTCGCTCCTCAATGTCAGTGGGCTGCTTATCACAGAGTGTAAGGAGTCACTCCTCAGTGTCAGTGGGCTCAGTATCACAGAGTGTAAGACGTTGCTCCTCAGTGTCAGCTGGCTCCGTATCACAGAGTGTAAGGCATCGCTCCTCAGTGTCAGTGGGCTCCGTATCACAGCGTGTAAGGCGTCGCTAATCAGTGTCAGTGGACTCCGTGTCACAGAGTGTACAGTGTCGCTCCTCAGTGTCAGTGGGCTCCGTATGACAGAGTGTATGGCGTCGCTCCTCAGTGTCAGAATGACAGTGGGCTCCGTATCACAGAGTGTACGGCGTCACTCCTATGTGTCAGTGGGCTCCGTATCACAGAGTGTATGGTGTCGCTCCTCAGTATGAGAATGACAGTGGGCTCCATATCACAGAGTGTACAGCGTTGCTCCTCAGTGTCAGTGGGCTCTGTATCACAGAGTGTACAGCGTCGCTCCTCAGTGTCAGTGGGTTCCGTATCACAGATTGTAAGGCGTCGCTCCTCAGTGTCAGTGGGCTCCGTATCACAGAGTGTCGATGTCGCTCCTCAGTGTCAGTGGGCTCCGTACCACAGAGTGTAAGGCGTTGCTCCTCAGTGTCAGTGGGCTCTGTATCACAGAGTGTAAGGCGTCGCTCCTCAGTGTTATTGGGCTCCGTACCACAGAGTGTACAGCGTCGCTCCTGAGTGTCAGTGGGCTCCGTATCACAGCGTGTACGGCGTCGCTCCTCAGTGTCAGTGGGCTCTGTATCACAGAGTGTAAGGCGTCGCTCCTCAGTGTCATTGGGCTTCGTATCACAGCGTGTAAGGCGTCGCTCCTCAGTGTCAGTGGGCTCCATATCACAGAGTGTAAGGCGTCGCTCCTCAGTGTCAGTGGGCTCCGACTCACAGAGTGTACTGCGTCTCTCCTCAGTGTCAGTGGGCTCCGTATCACAGCGTGTAAGGCGTCGCTCCTCAGTGTCAGTGGGCTCCGTATCACAGAGTGTATGGCGTCGCTCCTCTGTGTCAGTGGGCTCCGTATCACAGAGTGTAAGGCGTCGCTCCTCCGTGTCAGTGGGCTCCGTATCACAGAGTGTAAGGTGTCGCTCCTCAGTGTCAGTGGGCTCCATATCACAGAGTGTATGGCGTCGCTTCTCAGTGTCAGTGGGCTCCGTATCACAGAGTGTATGGCATCGCTCCTCAGTATGAGAATGACAGTGGGCTCCATATCACAGAGTGTACGGCGTCGCTCCTCAGTGTCAGTGGGCTCTGTATCACAGAGTGTACGGCGTCGCTCCTCAGTGTCCGTGGCCTCTGTATCACAGAGTGTAAGCCGTCACTCCTCAGTGTCAGTGGGGTCCGTATCACAGAGTGTAAGGCGTCGCTACTCAGTGTCAGTGGGCTCAGTATCACTGAGTGTAAGGCGTCGCTCCTCAGTGTCAGTGGGCTCCGTATCACAGAGTGTAAGGCGTCGCTACTCAGTGTCAGTGGGCTCTGTATCACAGAGTGTAAGGCGTCGCTACTCAGTGTCAGTGGGCTCAGTATCACAGAGTGTACGTCGTCGTTCCTCAGTGTCAGAATGACAGTGGGCTCCGTCTCACAGAGTGTACGGCGTCGCTCCTCAGTGTCAGTGGGCTACGTATCACAGAGTGTTAAGCATCTCTCCTCAGTGTCACTGGGCTACGTATCACAGAGTGTAAGGCATCGCTACTCAGTGTCAGTGGGCTCCATATCACAGAGTGTAAGGCGACACTCCTCAGTGTCAGTGGGCTCAGTATCACAGAGTGTAAGGTGTCGCTCCTCAGTGTCAGTGGGCTCAGTATCACAGAGTGTAAGGCGTCGCTCCTCAGTGTCCGTTGGCTCCGTATCACAGCGTGTACGGTGTTGCTCCTCAGTGTCAGTGGGCTCCGTATCACAGAGTGTACGGCGTCGCTCCTCAGTGTCAGTGGGCTCTGTATCACAGCGTGTAAGGCATCGCTCCTGTTACACTTGGGGGTCTCTGGTTGGCGCAAGGTTGCCCTTGTGTCAAGCAGGAACCCTCTCCTCTACGTCAGGGCACAGGATAACCCCTTTGGGAATGACCCTTGCTCACCCTCTAGGTGCGTGGCGTGAGCAGCCAAGGCGATTCTTCAGGCGTTGTTGGTTAAGCAATTATAATCACACACACAGTTAACCCATTAATCCCCCCAGAAACGGACACCAGGCTTAGGTATGTGAAAATACGCTCTTTTATGTAAAAATAGTTATCTCAATATGCAGACTTATCACAAGACCAGTAACGTTGTTTCTATGCCACCAGATTATTAAAGCAGGCAAACAGTTCTTTATGCGAATGCTTCTTTAGTCGTTTCTCAATGTCACTTGGGCGATTCCAGTCTTGACTTACTTCAGGCCTACCGCGGCTCACGCATCGGTCGTGGGCGCGCTCGCGCCGTGCACAGCTCCTCCCAGTGGCTCCCGGGCAGCGGCGGTGAGACCGGCGTGCGGTGAGGATTTAACAGGGAAGTAAGGCATTGCGGGCCCCGAGCCCGATACTGGAATTCCTGTAGCACTGTTGCGGGGAGAGAGTTGGCAGAGATCGGTGCGACTCTCGGCTTTGGGGAAGTGTTCTTGGATCCTCAATCAGCGGGTGTGGGCAACAGGCAGGCGCGGCCAGCGACCCTTAGCACGGCGGTGCAGGGGGGTCTCCACAGCGGGGGCGGCGCGGCCTGAGATGTCCGGGGATAGCGAAGCGGGGTCACAGGGCACGGACAGTGCAGCTGGATGACCCGGCGTAGATCACAGTCGTCGGACGGATTCCGGCGGGAGGGGTGACAGCGCGTTCAGCGCACTCCAGCGGCAGGCGGTGACAGGGGCGCAGGCAGCCTAGCCCGGGGACAGAGAGCGGCTCCGGACGGAGCGGGGCTCCCACGGGGTAAAGGCAGGCAAGCTCCTGAGTGTCACGGCCCTAGGAGGGGGCGATGAGGGGCGCAGTCTCTTTCCAGTGTGAGGGGCAGGCACATCAGCCACTCCACAGGAGGTGGAGCCGGCATTCAGGGGTCAAGTACTTTCAGGATCACCTTGTGGACAGCGCTTCGCCCGTCCGGGGCCAGGTGCAGGCTGAGTCATCAGTCGCTCCCCAGGGGGCGGAGCCAGCTTTGTGGTGGTGGAGCACTGCCCTATTCAGAGTCCAAGGGGCACCCCCACCTCCCACCAAGGTGCTCTCCTGCCATTCGCTACCTGTCATCCCCCCAGCCCTGTCACTCACATAGCCCAGACAGTCAGATACACGCACAGCAGAGGCGGGCTGAGATGGTTAAGCGAGTAAATACGGACTTTCTAAAAAGTCGTATTTACAAACCCAGGATAGTAAAATAAACTTGACTACAAGAAGTATTTTATCATTCCGAGTTCAGGCATACTAAACATATCTCTCTACCATGTTCCCTGAGCCTGCTGGGATTATAGGATGTAATAATTCCAGCAGCTCATCTGGCCTAAGGGGAACAGGTAGCCTTGCAATAGTGAACCACGAAGATGGCGGTGATTCACTATTAGGACAGGCCTCACAACCAGGGCCTGTCCTACCTTACACCTACAACGCACCCTGCCCGTGGGCCTACCATAGGGGTGACTAACATGAGGCTAAGGGAAGGTTCTGGGGGCTGGCAAGTGTGTGCACTTGCCCAGCCAGCGTGACAGTATGGGACTGCACGCGGGGTCGGCAGTGGCAGACCCAGGACACATTTTACATGGCCGCTGGTGTGGGTGGCGCAACCAGCGCTGCAGCCCACTAGCGGCATTGGCATTCACAAGCCCTGGCACTCCGGGTGCACTTTACTGGGGACTGACAGTGAATCCAATAAACCAATCATGTATACCAATGATGAACACTTTATCTTAGGGAGCACTTGCGCTGCGGCACGGATTAGCCGTGGCGCAGCGCCCTGAGCGGACAACACCAGAAAAACAATCGAGGCACACCATCAAAAAGTGGAAGGGAAACTCACGCCAAGGTGCCAGGTCTAACAGCTCCTCAGTGTCAGTGGGCTCCGTATCACAGAGTGTATGGCGTTGCTCCTCAGTATCAGTGGGCTCCGTATCACAAAGTATAAGGCGTCGCTCCTCCGAGTCAGTGGGCTCCATATCACAGAGTATAAGGCGTCGCTCCTCAGTGTCCGTGGGCTCCGTATCACAGAGTGTAAGGCGTCGCTCCTCAGTGTCAGTGGGCTCTGTATCGCAGAGTGTAAGGCGTCACTCCTCAGTGTCAGTGGGCTCCGTATCACAGAGTGTAAGGCGTCGCTACTCAGTGTCAGTGGGATCAGTATCACTGAGTGTAAGGCGTCGCTACTCAGTGTCAGTGGGCTCCGTATCACAGAGTGTAAAGCGTCGCTACTTAGTGTCAGTGGGCTCAGTATCACAGAGTGCACGGCGTCGCTCCTCAGTGTCAGAATAACAGTGGGCTCTGTCTCACAGAGTGTATGGCGTCGCGCCTCAGTGTCAGTGGGCTACGTATGACAGAGTGTTAAGCATCGTTCCTCAGTGTCATTCGGCTACGTATCACAGAGTGTAAGGCATCGCTACTCAGTGTCAGTGGGCTCCATATCACAGAGTATAAGGCGTCGCTCCTCAGTGTCAGTGGGCTCCGTATCACAGAGTGTAAGGCGTCGCTCCTCAGTGTCAGTGGGCTCTGTATCACAGAGTGTAAGGCGTCACTCCTCAGTGTCAGTGGGCTCCATATCAGAGAGAGTAAGGCGTCGCTACTCAGTGTCAGTGGGATCAGTATCACTGAGTGTAAGGCGTCGCTACTCAGTGTCAGTGGGCTCCGTATCACAGAGTGTAAGGCGTCGCTACTTAGTGTCAGTGGGCTCAGTATCACAGAGTGTACGGCGTCGCTCCTCAGTGTCACTCGGCTACGTATCACAGAGTGTAAGGCATCGCTACTCAGTGTCAGTGGGCTCCATATCACAGAGTGTAAGGCGACACTCCTCAGTGTCAGTGGGCTCAGTATCACAGAGTGTAAGGTGTCGCTCCTCAGTGTCAGTGGGCTCAGTATCACAGAGTGTAAGGTGTCGCTCCTCAGTGTCAGTGAGCTCCGTATCACAGAGTTTAAGGAATCTTTACTCAGTGTCAGTAGGCTCCATATCACAGAGTGTAAGGCGTCGCTCCTCAGTGTTAGTGGGCTCAGTATCACAGCTTGTAAGGTATCGCTCCTCAGTGTCAGTGAGCTCCGTATCACATAGTTTAAGGTATCGCTCCTCAGTGGGCTGTGTAGCACAGAGTGTAAGGCTTCGCTACTCATTGTCAGTGGGCTCCGTATCATAGAGTGTAAGGCATCGCTTCTCAGTGTCACTGGGCTCCGTATCACAGAGTGTACGGCATCGCTCCTCTGTGCCAGAATGACAGTGGGTTCAGTATCAAAGAGTGTAAGGCATCGCTCCTCAGTGTCAGTGGGCTCCATATCACAGAGTGTAAGGCGACGCTCCTCAGTGTCAGTGGGCTCAGTATCACAGAGTGTAAGGTGACGCTCCTCAGTGTCAGTGGGCTCAGTATCACAAAGTGTAAGGTGTCGCTCCTCAGTGTCAGTGGGCTCCATATCACAGAGTGTAAGGCGTCGCTTCTCAGTGTCACTGGGCTCCATATCACAGAGTGTGTGGCGTTGCTCCTCTGTGCCAGAATGACAGTGGGTTCTGTATCAAAGAGTGTAAGGCATCGCTCCTCAGTGTCAGTGGGCTCCGTATCACAGAGTGTACGGCGTCGCTCCTCAGTGTCAGTGGGTTCCGTATCACAGAGTGTACGGCGTCGCTCCTCATTGTCAGTGGGCTCCGTATCACAGCGTGTAAGGCGTCACTCCTCAGTGTCAGTGAGCTCCGAATCACATAGTGTACGGAGTCGCTCCACAGTGTCAGTGGGTTCCGTATCACAGAGTGTAAGGCGTCGCTCCTCAGTGTCAGTGGCCTCCATATCACAGAGTGTAAGGCGTCGCTCCTCAGTGTCAGTGGGTTCCGTATCAGAGAGTGTAAGGCGTTGCTCCTCAGTGTCAGTGGGCTCCGTATCACAGAGTGTAAGGCGTCGCTCCTCAGTGTCAGTGGGCTCCGTATCACAGAGTGTAAGGCGTCGCTCCTCAGTGTCAGTGGGCTCCGTATCACAGAGAGTAAGGCGTCGCTCCTCAGTGTCAGTGGGCTCCGTATCACAGAGTGTATGTGTAGGAGAGTAGGGTCTGCTATCCTATGGTCACCCCAAATTTTTTGCTTTTTGCTTCACTGGTTTTTGACATATTGAGGCTGTGGTCCTGCTAATCAGACCCCCAGCCTGCTGTTCTCTCTAACTAAATTGACACTATGCACCCTAGGTGCATAACCAATTGGAATTGGATCACCCTGTGAGCCCCTGTACCAGTGTACACTAGGTACCCAGGGCATTGGTGGATCTAAGGCCTACCAGGGGCTGAAGCATGTATTGTGCCACCCCTGGCCTGGCCTAACAAATTTGACACAACTGTCTGATTACTCAGCTGGGGTAAGTTGGTTTAACCACCTCTTACTTAGGTGTAGTATACCTATACCTAACCTTAAATGGGACACATGTTAACCTATAAGTCACTCCTATGGCAGGCCTTAACAATCCTGAAGGCAGAGTGCTTGGCTCCATGTGAGATGGTGCTCTAGCATGAGCTGAGCCTGTCTGCAGTGGTCGGAACAACTTCCTTCTACTGTTTCCAGATATCGTCATACCATATACTCTTAAGTGCATTATGAACCTCGCGGTTAAATGCTAACTTTGGTTTGGCTTTATCAAAATATGTCGAGTAAGGTGTCATACGAATTGGAATACTAACCCCTCGCCAATTCTGGCGACGGGGTTAGCATTCCACCCTTCTAGAGGGACACGACATGTACAGTACCTGAAACCCGGGTAAAATCAGGATTTAGAAAGCGTTTTGCCAGCATTGCACAGTATTCTACTCGCTCCCTTAGAAGCGCTGCTTACTTTAGCTGATACTAGGAATTACCATCGTTTAATATAGCATTTTAATCGCCGATTTTTAAAACTTTTAAAACTTGTCTAAATTGTTATTTCCACACTGTTGCACTCAGCATACCTCCCCAGCTCCTTGCATCTATTTTACACCGCTTGTAGAAGGTCTCAGCTGACCTTAGGGCTGAAACTCGATCTATAGGGATAACATCCCCTACGGCGGCCATCTTAGGTGGGAGGCGACAGCAGTGAGAGCGCTCTAGCTCTCCACTACTTAAGAATACGGTCGCTCTCCGCGCTAGCGGACGCGCTTTGCGGAAGCGCCTCGTTCAGCGCGGAGTCACGCCGAGTCAGCCCGTCTGCGCCCGTCCGCGCTGAGGACGGGCTGCAGGACGGGCTGTCCCTCATTATTATGCCCTTCGACAATCAGACTCAGGGTGGTCGTAAGTATATCTACTCTTCCACGACATTACTGTCTTTTCGACCTTGTACCCCCATATCTTGTTCCTTGTGCATTCTGCCTTGCCATTATTTCACTTGTGCTGGTTGTGGCTTCACTACTGGTAAAATGCAGCTCTCCAAGACACAGCAGAGCGTTAAGCACTATAGGGGAAAAAGAAAGCCCACCAAGGGCCCTATCACCTCCCCGTCCCCTCTCCATTTCTGGAGCCTAAATTGTAGATCGCTCCCTAGGAACAAATTAAACATCTTCGATTTTATCACTGAGGAATCACCTGACGCTCTGTTCCTGACCGAGACTTGGATTCAGGCCAGCTCGGGTCCGGACATTGCCGCAGCCGTCCCTCCTAACTATGTTGTGCTGCATCAGGACAGACCCTTAGGTAAAGGTGGTGGAATTGCAATCATTTATAAATCTATCTATCAATGTAAACTGGAACCTCTACATCTCCCAGGTAGTGAGGCTGCACTGTTCAAATTGACGATTAATCCTCGAATGATGCTCTCCGGTCTGCTAATTTATCGGCCGCCCGGAAATGCCGCACCTTGGATTCCCTCACTTATTGATTGCTTATCAGCAACACTACTAAAATCTAATAATTTCACCATTCTTGGTGATTTAAACATTCACTTCGATGATGTCAACAACCCCCTCAATAAAGTCCTTCTTTCTGACCTTGAGGTTTTTAACCTCAAACTCTGTAACTCTGGAGCCACTCATAATGCCGGCCATCTTTTGGATCCAATCATCTCTACTCTCTCATTTGACTGTACCCACTCTGTCCGCCCGCTTGTCTGGTCTGATCACTATGCGGTTCACTTTGTACTACCACCTGCTTTATACTCTGCCAGGGTCCATGCGGATGAAATTAAATCATCGTATCGTTGGGACAAGCTCAATATAGCCGATTTTAACCTGCGTCTAACTGAGTCTATTCCATCCTCCATCAATACTGACCAGAATCTGAATGTTTCCATCTCTGATTGGCTGACAGATGCAGTATCGACTCTTGTCCCTCAATCCAGGAGCAAACATAGATCCTTGCGCCCACCAGCACCCTGGTATTCAGAGGAGCTGAAAATTCAACGCTCCAAATGCAAAGCCCTGGAGAGGAAATGGAGGGCGTCCTATTCAGCTTCCTCTAAAGTGATCTACAAAGAAGAATTAAAACTCTATCATTCAAACTGCAAACGTGCTAAGGCCTCCTACACTGTTTCCACAATCACTTCAGTGCAAAACTGTCCCCGAACTCTTTTTGCCACAGTTAAAAAACTCACAGGAGCTGATACTGTCCCCGCACTGCCGGCTTTAGATGCCACACAATGTAATGCCATTGCAGACTTTTTTGTATCTAAGGTTGAGGGCATCCATCAATCTCTTGCTTCCCTTCCCTCTCCAACTGATTCCTCTCTACACGGTCCGTATTGTAATACCTCCACCCCCCCCACTGAGTTTATTTTCAACTGGACACCATTTGACGACTCTTCTTTCCTATCCAGCTTAAAAAGCATCAGGTCTGGATCTCCGCGGGACCCAGTCCCCATGAAGATACTCAAACAACTTGACCTTGAACCACGAAGATTCCTAATGAGGCTATTAAACGTCTCGCTTACCGAATCTCGAGTGGAACAGGACTGGAAACATGCCATGGTCGTCCCCCTGCTTAAAAAATCTGGTGCTGACATCACAAATCTTGCCAACTTCAGGCCTATATCCCTGCTGCCAGCCTGTTCTAAAATCCTAGAACGCCATGTTAACACCCAACTTAATGAGTTTGTTGAAAACATGGGATATCTCCATCCGTCCCAATCAGGCTTTCGCGCTAATTACTCCACCGAATCCGCACTCCTAGGGGTAACTGAGCGACTCCGACACGGTATCGATGGCGGTGAGACCTTTGCGCTGATTCTTCTTGACTTAAGCGCTGCTTTCGATACCGTGTCCCACTCCATCCTATTGGAGTCTCTCGGTTCCCTCGGTGTTGCTGGATCTGCGCTCGCCTGGGTGTCCTCATTTCTTAATGAGCGCACCTTTCAGGTTTTCTCAAACAAAGCTGAATCTGCGATTCATTCCTCTGCCTACGGCGTCCCTCAAGGGTCTATATTGAGCCCTCTGTTGTTCAATATTTACATCAGACCGCTTGCTTCCATCGTAGAGGACGCCGGTCTGTCTATATACTCATACGCAGACGACACGCAGATTGTGTTCTCTTTGTCTAGCAGCAGGGCTCAGGACACCTCTGCCCTCAAAATCGGCCTCTCTCGCGTTGCAGCTTGGATGCAAATGCATCTGTTAAAGCTCAACGGAGACAAGACCGAGGTGATCATACTAGGCAAACAAAAAGATCTCTGGGGTCCACGACATTGGCCCAGTGACATGGGTCCTCTGCCTACCCCCGTGCCTGTTGCTCGCAACCTCGGTGTCCTAATCGACGACAAACTCTCGATGAGGCAGCAGGCAACTAAGGTCGCTGCGATCTGCTTTAACACCCTTCGCTGGTTGCAAAAGATCATATGGATGCTGCCTGAGTCCACTCGTAGAACTGTCGTACAGGCCCTTGTGATGTCCCATATCGACTATGGCAATGTGCTTTATCTAGGAGCAGATAAAGCTACAATCAATAAACTCCAGGTTGTACAGAACTCAGCCGCCCGCCTGCTGCGTAATGTCCCAAGGAGAATGTCCGCAATGCAGGCTCTACGTGACCTCCATTGGTTAAAAATCTCGGATCGAGTGGCCTTCAAAACTTTGTGCATCCTCTTCAAAATTCGCCAAGGCTCCGCTCCGGCCTACTTGCACAATCTTGCGCAGCCATATCAGCCTGGCCGCCTTTTGAGGTCATCCAATAGTGGCAATCTTGTGATTCCCAGAATCCGACTGGCAAAAATGGGAGGCCGTTCATTCGCATATCTGGGCCCCAAGATGTGGAATGCTCTCCCAATGGCGCTTAAAACAGAAACCAGTCTTCTGGCTTTCCGCAAAAAACTGAAGACCCTCCTGTTCTAGTTCCAGATTCCTCCGGTCTAGTGTCTCCCTCTTGCAATTACTTGTTTTCCGATTTCTCCTCCAGTCTATCCCTGGCGCCGGGAAACCCACTGCGGGTAGCTGCGCGCAATATAAGTTCAATAAAATAAATAAATAAATCAGACATAGCCTCAGCTCCACAAAATGGATGCTGCCACCACAGACACAAGTCTGCCCTCCTGCTGCTGGGAGTCCTTCCAGCTTGGGAGGTGTGGACAAAGGGTTTCCTGCCAGGGGAGGTGCATGCACCACCCCAGACAGGATTTTGTGTATTGGTCAGGTAGGGCTTGAATGGAATCAGACATGCCTGAGGCTCACAAGGAGCCTCGGTGCATAGGCCAGTTCAAACCGGTCCTGGGGCACACCAGCCCCCGGACCTGGGGCGAGCTGGACAAAGGTTTGGGGGTGTAACCACCCCCCTTCCTGGTCCCACCCTTAGGGAGGGACCTAGCAGGTAGTCCGGCCCCTAGAATCCGCTTAAAGGTAGGAGCTGTGTCCTAAGACTTCAGACATCCTGGAATCAACTTACAAAGAAGAAGACGGAAACTTCGACGATCTGCTGCACATAGGACAGAAGGAAATCTTCCCTATGGTCAGAGAGTGACCATCTTGCTAACGCAAGCACCAACCAGCTACTCGACGTCTGCTTTGCCGCCGCCTCCTGCCGGAGCCGGAGCCCAGAGCCCAACAAGAACTGGACCTCCAGACCTCTCACAGCCCGATCCACAGTCCCTGCAAAGAAGGAACCCGTGGAGGCACCGAGACACGTGGAGCCAGCCATCTTGAAAGACCCACGAAAAGCTGCAAGCGCGACAACAGAGGCTTCCTCCAAGTTGTGCTTTGGGACCTGAGAAGCCCAACATCCGAGCAACATCTGCACCAAAGGTGAGCCCTCCAGCTTCTCCACGATCTGCGTGGGGCCCCTCTGCACTTTGCAACTCGACGCGCCTAACCGGACCCCGGCCCGTTGGCTAGTGGCCATCTTGGTGACCTAACTTGAAAACTACGATGCTGGTCTGGTTGCTCCAGACTGGCCCCTGCTGCCCTCCAAAGGAGCAGCCCCTCTGACCTTGCTGGTCACAAGCAACCATCAGCTTTCTTCATTTCCTTTGACTCCTGCTTTTGCCAAGGCTTCTTTGGTTCCTTCGAGTTGCCGACACTGCCCGCAGCGAGAACCTGCGTGAGACAGCTCGTGAACCGACTCCTGGATGTCGTCAACCTTCAGGGACCACGTGGCTGTGGAGACAAGCTACACCTCTTTGCCTGATTGCACCCGACATCGCCTGGTACCTACCTGGTGCCACGCCGGTCACTGGCTAGTGACTGTGAACACTGTCCCCTCTGCTTTCAGGTCTTCTACAACTCCGATCCACCCTTGGATCCACCGCATCTCTTTTGGACCGGCCGCCTGCAGAATCTTTGTCATCAGGCTCCATTGAACAGATAGACGAAACCCGACGCACTTCGAGACCTATGCACCCGCTTCCTGTGGGTGAGGAAAAGCTGGCACTCCGGTGCCCAAGTGTAGAGAAACATCTCTAGTGTCTGTGTTTTAAGTCTTAAGTTCGTAGTCCATCCAGAAGACCCTTCTAGCAGTAACTTTTGAACTTTTAAGCACCCGTTGAAAACCTATAGGACCCCGCGTGTAACTTTCCTCACTGCACACGCGACCCGTGGACCTCCTGGTCACTAACTGAAGTTAGCTCCTTGTAGGCCCAGTGATTCTAGAGGCCCTAGGCCTTTTCCCTTTCCTAGTCGTGGTACTTATACCACTATTTTAGTATATGGTTTGATCGGCCACCAGGGCCTATCCATATAAAGTGCAACTTCTGTATATTATAATACTTTCTTGTTTAACGATTTGTGCTCCTGTGCTCATAAAGAGTCTAGGGGATACTTTGAGTAATAAATACATATATATTTTGAATATATATCTGTGTGGTGTCCTTTCATTGGTATAAAGGGGGGTTACATATCATAAAACAGCTTGCTTAACACGCTTAAACGAGTTTAGCCTCAAAGACTGCTTAGCCTACGCTACCACTAGGGCAGCTAGTCCGAAAAGGTTGACTTACAACCACAACATAAGGGTTGCTTGGCATGGTACAGGGTGGTCACTTTAACTAGTGAACATCATATACCAGGCCAACTTCTCACACTTATACTCTGTGATATGGAGCCCACTGACTCGGAGGAGCGACGCCTTACACTCTGTGATACGGAGCCCACTGATACTGAGGAGCAACGCCATACACTCTGTGATACGGAGCCCACTGACACTGAGGAGCGATGCCTTACACGCTGTGATACGGAGCCCACTGACACTGAGGAGCGACACCGTACACTCTGTGATACGGAGCTCACTGACACTGAGGAGCAACACCATACACGCTGTGATACGGAGCCAACTGACACTGAGGCGCGACGCCTTACACTCTGTGATACGGAGCCCACTGACACTGAGTAGCGACGCCTTACACGCTGTGATACGAAGCCCACTGACACTGAGGAGCGACGCCGTAGACTCTGTGATACGGAGCCCACCGGCAATGAGAAGCGACTTCTTACACTCTGTGATACGGAGCCCACTGACAAAGATGAGCGACGCCTTACACTCTGATAAGGAGCCCACTGACACTGAGGAGCGACGCCGTACACTCTGTGATACGGAGCCCACTGACACTGAGGAGCGACGCCGTACACTCTGTGAAACGGAGCCCTCTGACACTAAGGAGCGACGCCTTACACTCTGTGATACGGAACCCACTGACACTGAGGAGCGACGCCGTACACTCTGTGATACGGAGCCCACTGACACTGAGAAGCGACGCCTTACACTCTGTGATACAGAGCCCAGTGACACGGAGGAGCGACGCCTTACACTCTGTGATACGGAGCCCACTGACACTGAGGAGCGATGCCATACACTCTGTGATATGGAGCCCACTGACACTGAGGAGCGACGCCTTTCACGCTGTGATACAGAGCCCACTGACACTGAGGAGAGACGCCGTACACTCTGTGATACGGAGCCCACTGACACTGAGGAGCGACACCATACCCGCTGTGATACGGTGCCCACTGACAATGAGGAGCGACGCCTTACACTCTGTGATATGGAGCCCACTGACACTGAGGAGCGACGCCTTACACGCTGTGATACGAAGCCCACTGACACTGAGGATCGACGCCTTACACGCTGTGACACGGAGCCCACTGACACTGAGGAGCGACGATGTACACTCTGTGATTCGGAGCCAACTGACACTGAGGAGCGACGTCTTACACTCTGTGGTACGGAGCCCACTGACACTGAAGAGCGATGCCTTACACTCTGTGGTACAGAGCCCAATAACACTGAGGAGCGACGCCTTACACTCTGTGATACGGAGCCCACTGACACTGAGGAGCGATGCCTTACACTCTGTGGTACGGAGCCCACTGACACTGAGTAGCGACGCCGTACACTCTGTGATACGGAGCCCACTGACACTGAGGAATGACACCTTACACTCTGTGATACGGAGCCCACTGACACTGAGGAGTGACGCCTTACACTCTGCGATACGGAGCCCATTGACACTGAGGAGCGACGCCTTCCACTCTGTGATACGGAGCCCACTGACACTGAGGAGCGACGCCTTACACTCTGTGATACGGAACCCACTGACACTGAGGAGCGACGCCTTACACTCTGTGATACGGAGCCCACTGACACTGAGGAGCGACGCCTTACACTCTGTGATACGGAGCCCACTGACACTGAGGTGCGACGCCTTACACTCTGTGATACGGAGCCCAGTGACACTGAGTCGCGACGCCTTACACTCTGTGATACGGAACCCACTGACAGTCAGGAGCGACGCCTTACACTCTGTGATACAGAGGCCACTGACACTGAGGAGCGGCGCCTTACACTCTGTGAAATGGAGCCCACTGACACTCAGGAGCGACGCTTTACACTCTGTGATACGGAGCCCACTGACACTGAGGAGCGACGCCTTACACTCTGTGATACGGAGCCCACTGACACTGAGGAGCGTCGCCTTACACTCTGTGATACAGAGCCCACTGACACTGAGGAGCGACGCCTTACACTCTGTGATACGGAGCTCACTGACACTGAGGAGCGACGCCTTACACTCTGTGATACAGAACCCACTGACACTGAGGAGCGAAGCCTTACACTCTGTGATACGGAGGCCACTGACACTGAGGAGCGACGCCTTACACTCTGTGATACGGAACCCACTGACACTGAGGAGCGACGCCATACACTCTGTGATACGGAGCCCACTGACAATGAGGAGCGACGCCTTACACGCTGTGATACCGAGCCCACTGACACTGAGGAGCGACGCCTTACACTCTGTGATACGGTGCCCAGTGACACTCAGGAGCGATGCCTTACACTCTGTGATACGGAACCCACTGACACTCAGGAGCGACGCCTTACACTCTGTGATACAGAGGCCACTGAGACTGAGGAGCGACGCCTTACACTCTGTGATACGGAGCCCACTGACACTCAGGAGCGACGCCTTACACTCTGTGATACGGAGCCCACTGACACTGAGTAGCGACGCCGTACACTCTGTGATATGTAGCACAGTGACACTGAGGAGCGATGCTTAACCCTCTGTGATACGTAGCCCACTGACACTGAGGAGCGACGCCGTACACTCTGTGAGACCGAGCCCACTGTCATTCTGACACTGAGAAGCGACGCCTTACACCCTGTGATACAGAGCCCAGTGACATGGAGGAGCGACGCCTTACACACTGTGATACGGAGCCCACTGACACTGAGGAGCGACGCCTTACACTCTGTGATACGGAGCCCACTGACACTGAGGAGCGACGCCTTACACGCTGTGATATGGAGTCCACTGACACTGAGGAGCGACGCTGTACACTCTGTGATACGGAGCCCACTGACACTGAGGATCAACGTGTTACACTCTGTGGTACGGAGCCCACTGACACTGAAGAGCGACGCCTTACACTCTGTGGTACGGAGCCCAATAACACTGAGGAGCTACGCCTTACACTCTGTGATACGGAGCCCACTGACACTAAGGAGCGACGCCTTACACACTGTGATACGGAGTCCACTGACACTGAGGAGCGACGCTGTGCACTCTGTGATACGGAGCCCACTGACTCTGAGGATCGACGTCTTACACTCTGTGGTACGGAGCCCACTGACACTGAAGAGCGATGCCTTACACTCTGTGGTACGGAGCCCAATAACACTGAGGAGTGACGCCTTACACTCTGTGATACGGAGCCCACTGACACTGAGGAGCGATGCCTTACACTCTGTGGTATGGAGCCCACTGACACTGAGGAGCGACGCCGTACACTCTGTGATAAGGAGCCCACTGACACTGAGGAATGACGCCTTACACTCTGTGATACGGAGCCCACTGACACTGAGGAGCGACGCCTTAAACTCTGTGATACGGAGCCCACTGACACTGAGGAGCGATGCCTTACACTCTGTGATACGGAGCCCACTGACACTGAGGAGCGGCGCCTTACACTCTGTGATACGGAGCCCAGTGACACTCAGGAGCGATGCCTTACACTCTGTGATACAGAGGCCACTGACACTGAGGACCGACGCCTTACACTCTGTGATACGGAGCCCACTGACACTGAGGAGCGACGCCTTACACTCTGTGATACGGTGCCCACTGACACTGAGGAGCGACGCCTTACCCTCTGTGATACAGAGCCCACTGACACTGAGGAGCGACGCCTTACACTCTGTGATACGGAGCCCACTGACACTGAGGAGCGACGCCTTACACTCTGTGATATGGAGCCCACTGACACTGAGGAGCGACGCCTTACGCGCTGTGATACGAAGCCCACTGACACTGAGGAGCGACGCCTTACACTCTGTGATACGGAGCCCACTGACACTGAGGAGCGACACCTTACACTCTGTGATACGGAACCCACTGACACTGAGGAGCGACGCCTTACACTTTGTGATATGGAGCCCACTGACACTGAGGAGCGACGCCTTACGTGCTGTGATACGAAGCCCACTGACACTGAGGAGCGACGCCTTACACTCTGTGATACGGAGCCCACTGACACTGAGGAGCGACGCCTTACACTCTCTGATACGGAGCCCACTGACACTGAGGAGCGACGCCTTACACGCTGTGATACGGAGTCCACTGACACTGAGGAGCGACGCTGTACACTCTGTGATACGGAGCCCACTGACACTGAGGATCGACGTCTTACACTCTGTGGTACGGAGCCCACTGACACTGAAGAGCGACTCCTTACACTCTGTGGTACGGAGCCCAATAACACTGAGGAGCGACACCTTACACTCTGTGATACAGAGCCCACTGACACTGAGGAGCAACGCCTTACACTCTGTGATACGGAGCCCACTGACACTGAGGAGCGACGCCTTACACGCTGTGATACAGAGTCCACTGACACTGAGGAGCGACGCTGTACACTCTGTGATACGGAGCCCACTGACACTGAGGATCGACGTCTTACACTCTGTGGTACGGAGCCCACTGACACTGAAGAGTGACGCCTTACACTCTGTGGTACGGAGCCCAATAACACTGAGGAGCGACGCCTTACACTCTGTGATACGGAGCCCACTGACACTGAGGAGCGATGCCTTACACTCTGTGGCATGGAGCCCACTGACATTGAGGAGCGACTCCGTACACTCTGTGATACGGAGCCCACTGACACTTAGGAATGACGCCTTACACTCTGTGATACGGAGCCCACTGACACTGAGGAGCGACGCCTTAAACTCTGTGATACGGAGCCCACTGACACTGAGGAGCGACGCCTTACACTCTGTGATACGGAGCCCACTGACACTGAGGAGCGGCACCTTACGCGCTGTGATACGAAGCCCACTGACACTGAGGAGCGACGCCTTACACTCTGTGATACGGAGCCCACTGACACTGAGGAGCGACGCCTTACACGCTGTGATACGGAGTCCACTGACACTGAGGAGCGACGCTGTACACTCTGTGATACGGAGCCCACTGACACTGAGGATCAACGT
The DNA here is from genome assembly GCF_964204655.1 of Triturus cristatus. Taxonomy (NCBI): domain Eukaryota; kingdom Metazoa; phylum Chordata; class Amphibia; order Caudata; family Salamandridae; genus Triturus; species Triturus cristatus. Next base: position 69,908 of record NW_028187456.1, read on the forward strand.
CTTACACTCTGTGGTACGGAGCCCACTGACACTGAAGAGCGACGCCTTACACTCTGTGGTATGGAGCCCACTGACACTGAGGAGCGACGCCGTACACTCTGTGATACGGAGCCCACTGACACTGAGGAATGACGCCTTACACTCTGGGATACGGAGCCCACTGACACTGAGGAGCGACGCCTTAAACTCTGTGATACGGAGCCCACTGACACTGAGGAGCGACGCCTTACACTCTGTGATACGGAGCCCACTGACACTGAGGAGCGACGCCTTACACTCTGTGATACGGAGCCCAGTGACACTCAGGAACGATGCCTTACACTCTGTGATACGGAACCCACTGACACTCAGGAGCGACGCCTTACACTCTGTGATACAGAGGCCACTGAGACTGAGGAGCGACGCCTTACACTCTGTGATACAGAGCCCACTGACACTCAGGAGCGACGCCTTACACTCTGTGATACGGAGCCCACTGACACTGAGGAGCGACGCCTTACACTCTGTGATACGGAGCCCACTGACACTGAGGAGCGACGCCTTACACTCTGTGATACGGAGCCCACTGACACTGAGGAGCGACGCCTTACACTCTGTGATACGGAGCCCAATGACACTGAGGAGCGACGCCTTACACTCTGTGATACGGAGCCCACTGACACTGAGGAGCGACGCCTTACACTCTGTGATACGGAACCCACTGACACTGAGGAGCGACGCCATACACTCTGTGATACGGAGCCCACTGACACTGAGGAGCGACGCCTTACACTCTGTGATACGGAGCCCACTGACACTGAGGAGCGACGCCTTACACTCTGTGATACGGAACCCACTGACACTGAGGAGCGACGCCATACACTCTGTGATACGGAGCCCACTGACACTGAGGAGCGACGCCGTACACTCTGTGATACGGAGCCCAGTGACACTGAGATGCGACGCCTAACACTCTATGATACTTAGGCCACTGACACTGAGTAGCGAAGCCTTACACACTGTGCTACACAGCTCACTGAGGAGCGATACCTTAAACTCTGTGATATGGAGCTAACTGACACTGAGGAGCGATGCCTTACATGCTGTGATACTGAGCTCACTAACACTGAGGAGCGACGCCTTACACTCTGTGATATGGAGCCCACTGACACTGAGTAACGATTCCTTAAACTCTGTGATACGGAGCCCACTGACACTGAGGAGCGACACCTTACACTCTGTGATACTGAGCCCACTGACACTGAGGAGCGACCCCTTACACTCTGTGATACTGAGTCCACTGACACTGAGGAGTGTCGCCGTACACTCTGTGATATGGAGCCCACTGACACTGAGGAGCGACGCCGTACACTCTGTGAGACCGAGCCCACTGTCATTCTGACACTGAGGAACGACGCCGTACACTCTGTGATACGGAGCCCACTGACACTGAGGAGCGACACCGTACACGCTGTAATACGGTGCCCACTGACACTGAGGATCGACGCCTCACACTCTGTGATATGGAGCCCACTGACACCGAGGATCGACTTCTTACACTCTGTGGTACGGAGCCCACTGACACTGAAGAGCGACGCCTTACACTCTGTGGTACGGAGCCCAATAACACTGAGGAGCGACCCCTTACACTCTGTGATACGGAGCCCACTGACACTGAGGAGCGATGCCTTACACTCTGTGGCATGGAGCCCACTGACATTGAGGAGCGACTCCGTACACTCTGTGATACGGAGCCCACTGACACTTAGGAATGACGCCCTACACTCTGTGATACGGAGCCCACTGACACTGAGGAGCGACGCCTTAAACTCTGTGATACGGAGCCCACTGACACTGAGGAGCGACGCCTTACACTCTGTGATACGGAGCCCACTGACACTGAGGAGCGGCACCTTACGCGCTGTGATACGAAGCCCACTGACACTGAGGAGCGACGCCTTACACTCTGTGATACGGAGCCCACTGACACTGAGGAGCGACATCTTACACGCTGTGATACGGAGTCCACTGACACTGAGGAGCGACGCTGTACACTCTGTGATACGGAGCCCACTGACACTGAGGATCAACGTCTTACACTCTGTGGTACGGAGCCCACTGACACTGAAGAGCGACGCCTTACACGCTGTGGTACGGAGCCCAATAACACTGAGGAGCGACGCCTTACACTCTGTGATACGCAGCCCACTGACACTGAGGAGCGATGCCTTACACTCTGTGGTATGGAGCCCACTGACACTGAGGAGCGACGCCGTACACTCTGTGATACGGAGCCCACTGACACTGAGGAATGACGCCTTACACTCTGGGATACGGAGCCCACTGACACTGAGGAGCGACGCCTTAAACTCTGTGATACGGAGCCCACTGACACTGAGGAGCGACGCCTTACACTCTGTGATACGGAGCCCACTGACACTGAGGAGCGACGCCTTACACTCTGTGATACGGAGCCCAGTGACACTCAGGATTGATGCCTTACACTCTGTGATACGGAACCCACTGACACTCAGGAGCGACGCCTTACACTCTGTGATACAGAGGCCACTGAGACTGAGGAGCGACGCCTTACACTCTGTGATACGGAGCCCACTGACACTCAGGAGCGACGCCTTACACTCTGTGATACGGAGCCCACTGACACTGAGGAGCGACGCCTTACACTCTGTGATACGGAGCCCACTGACACTGAGGAGCGACGCCTTACACTCTGTGATACGGAGCCCACTGACACTGAGGAGCGACGCCTTACACTCTGTGATACGGAGCCCACTGACACTGAGGAGCGATGCCTTACACTCTGTGATACGGAGCCCACTGACACAGAGGAGCGACGCCTTACACTCTGTGATACGGAGCCCACTGACATTGAGGAGCGACGCCTTACACTCTGTGATACGGAGCCCACTGACACTGAGGAGCGACGCCTTACACTCTGTGATACGGAGCCCACTGACACTGAGGAGCGATGCCTTACACTCTGTGATACGGAGCCCACTGACACTGAGGAGCGACGCCTTACACTCTGTGATACGGAACCCACTGACACTGAGGAGCGACGCCATACACTCTGTGATACGGAGCCCACTGACACTGAGGAGCGACGCCTTACACTCTGTGATACGGAGCCCACTGACACTGAGGAGCGACGCCTTACACTCTGTGATACGGAACCCACTGACACTGAGGAGCGACGCCATACACTCTGTGATACGGAGCCCACTGACACTGAGGAGCGATGCCGTACACTCTGTGATACGGAGCCCAGTGACACTGAGATGCGACGCCTAACACTCTATGATACTTAGGCCACTGGCACTGAGTAGCGAAGCCTTACACACTGTGCTACACAGCTCACTGAGGAGCGATACCTTAAACTCTGTGATATGGAGCTAACTGACACTGAGGAGCGATGCCTTACAAGCTGTGATGCTGAGCTCACTAACACTGAGGAGCGACGCCTTACACTCTGTGATATGGAGCCCACTGACACTGAGTAACGATTCCTTAAACTCTGTGATACGGAGCCCACTGACACTGAGGAGCGACACCTTACACTCTGTGATACTGAGCCCACTGACACTGAGGAGCGACCCCTTACACTCTGTGATACTGAGTCCACTGACACTGAGGAGTGTCGCCGTACACTCTGTGATATGGAGCCCACTGACACTGAGTAGCGATGCCTTACACTCTGTGATACGTAGCACAGTGACACTGAGGAGCGATGCTTAACACTCTGTGATACGTAGCCCACTGACACTGAGGAGAGACGTCGTACACTCTGTGAGACCGAGCCCACTGTCATTCTGACACTGAGGAACGACGCCGTACACTCTGTGATACGGAGCCCACTGACACTCAGGAGCGACACCGTACACGCTGTAATACGGTGCCCACTGACACTGAGGAGCGACGCCTCACACTCTGTGATATGGAGCCCACTGACACTGAGGATCGACGTCTTACACTCTGTGGTACGGAGCCCACTGACACTGAAGAGCGACGCCTTACACTCTGTGGTACGGAGCCCAATAACACTGAGGAGCGACCCCTTACACTCTGTGATACGGAGCCCACTGACACTGAGGAGCGACGCCTTACACTCTGTGATATGGAGCCCACTGACACTGAGGAGCGACGCCTTACGCGCTGTGATACGAAGCCCACTGACACTGAGGAGCGACGCCTTACACTCTGTGATACGGAGCCCACTGACACTAAGGAGCGACGCCTTACACACTGTGATACGGAGTCCACTGACACTGAGGAGCGACGCTGTGCACTCTGTGATACGGAGCCCACTGACTCTGAGGATCGACGTCTTACACTCTGTGGTACGGAGCCCACTGACACTGAAGAGCGATGCCTTACACTCTGTGGTACGGAGCCCAATAACACTGAGGAGTGACGCCTTACACTCTGTGATACGGAGCCCACTGACACTGAGGAGCGATGCCTTACACTCTGTGGTATGGAGCCCACTGACACTGAGGAGCGACGCCGTACACTCTGTGATAAGGAGCCCACTGACACTGAGGAATGACGCCTTACACTCTGTGATACGGAGCCCACTGACACTGAGGAGCGATGCCATACACTCTGTGATATGGAGCCCACTGACACTGAGGAGCGGTGCCTTACACTCTGTGATACGGAACCCACTGACACTGAGGAGCGACGCCATACACTCTGTGATACGGAGCCCACTGACACTGAGGAGCGACGCCTTACACTCTGTGATACGGAGCCCACTGACACTGAGGAGCGACGCCTTACACTCTGTGATACGGAACCCACTGACACTGAGGAGCGACGCCATACACTCTGTGATACGGAGCCCACTGACACTGAGGAGCGACGCCGTACACTCTGTGATACGGAGCCCAGTGACACTGAGATGCGACGCCTAACACTCTATGATACTTAGGCCACTGACACTGAGTAGCGAAGCCTTACACACTGTGCTACACAGCTCACTGAGGAGCGATACCTTAAACTCTGTGATATGGAGCTAACTGACACTGAGGCGCGATGCCTTACAAGCTGTGATACTGAGCTCACTAACACTGAGGAGCGACGCCTTACACTCTGTGATATGGAGCCCACTGACACTGAGTAACGATTCCTTAAACTCTGTGATACGGAGCCCACTGACACTGAGGAGCGACACCTTACACTCTGTGATACTGAGCCCACTGACACTGAGGAGCGACCCCATACACTCTGTGATACTGAGTCCACTGACACTGAGGAGTGTCGCCGTACACTCTGTGATATGGAGCCCACTGACACTGAGTAGCGATGCCTTACACTCTGTGATACGTAGCACAGTGACACTGAGGAGCGATGCTTAACACTCTGTGATACGTAGCCCACTGACACTGAGGAGCGACGCCGTACACTCTGTGATACGGAGCCCACTGACACTGAGGAGCGACGCCTTACACTCTGTGATACGGAGCCCACTGACACTGAGGAGCGACGCCTTACACTCTGTGATACGGAGCCCACTGACACTGAGGAGCGACGCCTTACACTCTGTGATACGGAGCCCAATGACACTGAGGAGCGACGCCTTACACTCTGTGATACGGAGCCCACTGACACTGAGGAGCGACGCCTTACACTCTGTGATACGGAACCCACTGACACTGAGGAGCGACGCCATACACTCTATGATACGGAGCCCACTGACACTGAGGAGCGACACCTTACACTCTGTGATACTGAGCCCACTGACACTGAGGAGCGACCCCTTACACTCTGTGATACTGAGTCCACTGACACTGAGGAGTGTCGCCGTACACTCTGTGATATGGAGCCCACTGACACTGAGGAGCGACGCCGTACACTCTGTGAGACCGAGCCCACTGTCATTCTGACACTGAGGAACGACGCCGTACACTCTGTGATACGGAGCCCACTGACAATGAGGAGCGACACCGTACACGCTGTAATACGGTGCCCACTGACACTGAGGATCGACGCCTCACACTCTGTGATATGGAGCCCACTGACACCGAGGATCGACGTCTTACACTCTGTGGTACGGAGCCCACTGACACTGAAGAGCGACGCCTTACACTCTGTGGTACGGAGCCCAATAACACTGAGGAGCGACCCCTTACACTCTGTGATACGGAGCCCACTGACACTGAGGAGCGACGCCTTACACTCTGTGATATGGAGCCCACTGACACTGAGGAGCGACGCCTTACGCGCTGTGATACGAAGCCCACTGACACTGAGGAGCGACGCCTTACACTCTGTGATACGGAGCCCACTGACACTGAGGAGCGACGCCTTACACGCTGTGATACGGAGTCCACTGACACTGAGGAGCGACGCTGTGCACTCTGTGATACGGAGCCCACTGACTCTGAGGATCGACGTCTTACACTCTGTGGTACGGAGCCCACTGACACTGAAGAGCGACGCCTTACACTCTGTGGTACGGAGCTCAATAACACTGAGGAGTGACGCCTTACACTCTGTGATACGGAGCCCACTGACACTGAGGAGCGATGCCTTACACTCTGTGGTATGGAGCCCACTGACACTGAGGAGCGACGCCGTACACTCTGTGATACGGAGCCCACTGACACTGAGGAATGACGCCTTACACTCTGTGATACGGAGCCCACTGACACTGAGGAGCGACGCCTTAAACTCTGTGATACGGAGCCCACTGACACTGAGGAGCGACGCCTTACACTCTGTGATACGGAGCCCACTGACACTGAGGAGCGGCGCCTTACACTCTGTGATACGGAGCCCAGTGACACTCAGGAGCGATACCTTACACTCTGTGATACAGAGGCCACTGACACTGAGGAGCGACGCCTTACACTCTGTGATACGGAGCCCACTGACACTGAGGAGCGACGCCTTACACTCTGTGATACGGAGCCCACTGACACTGAGGAGCGACGCCTTACACTCTGTGATACAGAGCCCACTGACACTGAGGAGCGACACCTTACACTCTGTGATACGGAGCCCACTGACACTGAGGAGCGACGCCTTACACTCTGTGATATGGAGCCCACTGACACTGAGGAGCGACGCCTTACGCGCTGTGATACGAAGCCCACTGACACTGAGGAGCGACGCCTTACACTCTGTGATACGGAGCCCACTGACACTGAGGAGCGACGCCTTACACTCTGTGATACGGAACCCACTGACACTGAGGAGCGACGCCATACACTCTGTGATACGGAGCCCAGTGACACTGAGATGCGACGCCTAACACTCTATGATACTTAGGCCACTGACACTGAGTAGCGAAGCCTTACACTCTGTGCTACACAGCTCACTGAGGAGCGATACCTTAAACTCTGTGATACGGAGCTAACTGACACTGAGGAGCGATGCCTTACAAGCTGTGATACTGAGCTCACTAACACTGAGGAGCGACGCCTTACCCTCTGTGATACGGAGCCCACTGACACTGAGGAGCGACACCTTACACTCTGTGATACTGAGCCCACTGACACTGAGGAACGACCCCTTACACTCTGTGATACTGAGCCCACTGACACTGAGGAGTGTCGCCTTACACTCTGTGATATGGAGCCCACTGACACTGAGTAGCGATGCCTTACACTCTGTGATACGTAGCACAGTGACACTGAGGAGCGATGCTTAACCCTCTGTGATACGTAGCCCACTGACACTGAGGAGCTAACCCCGTCGCCAGAATTGGCGAGGGGTTAGTATTCCAATTCGTATGACACCTTACTCGACATGTTTTGATAAAGCCAAACCAAAGATAGCATTTAACCGCGAGGGCTCCGGCGGGAGGCGGCGGCAAAGCAGACGTTGATTCGCTGGATGGTGCTTGCGTTAGCAAGGTGGTCACTCCCTGACCACAGGGGAGATTTCCTTCAGTCTTCTGTGCAGCAGAATGTCGAAGTTCCCGTCTTCTTCTTAGTTTCAAGTTGATTCCAGGATGTCTGAAGTCTTAGGACACAGCTCCTACCTTTAAGCGGATTCTAGGGGCCGGACTACCTGCTAGGTCCCTCCCTATGGGTGGGACCAGGAAGGGGGGTGGTTACACCCCCAATCCTTTGTCCAGCTCGCCCCAGGCCCGGGACTGGTGTGCCTCAGGACCGGTTTGAACTGGCATATGCACCTTGTGAGCCACAGGCATGTCTGGTTTCTTTCAAGCCCTACCTGACCAATACACAAAATCCTGTCTGGGGTGGTGCATGCACCTCCCCTGGCAGGAAACCCTTTGTCCACACCTCCCAAGCTGGAAGGACTCCCAGCAGCAGGAGGGCAGACTTGTGTCTGTGGTGGCAGCATCCATTTTGTGGAGCTGAGGCTATGTCTGATTTTACCCGGGTTTCAGGTACTGTACATGTCGTGTCCCTCTAGAAGGGTGGAATGCTAACCCCGTCGCCAGAATTGGCGAGGGGTTAGTATTCCAATTCGTATGACACCTTACTCGACATGTTTTGATAAAGCCAAACCAAAGATAGCATTTAACCGCGAGGTTCATAATGCACTTAAGAGTATATGGTATGACGATATCTGGAAACAGTAGAAGGAAGGGGTTCCGACCACTGCAGACAGGCTCAGCTCATGCCAGAGCACCATCTCACATGGAACCAAGCACTCTGCCTTCAGGATTGTTAAGGCTTGCCATAGGAGTGACTTATAGGTTAACATGTGTCCCATTTAAGGTTAGGTATAGGTATACTACACCTAAGTAAGAGGTGATTACACCAACTTACCCCAGCTGAGTGATCAGCCAGTTGTGTCAGATTGTTAGGCCAAGCCTGGGGTGGCATAATACATGCTTCAGCCCCTGGCAGGCCTTGGGTACACCAATGCCCTGGGTACCTAGTGTACACTGGTACAGGGGCTGACAGGGTGATCCACTTCCAATTGGTTATGCACCTAGGGTGCATAGTTTTAATTTAGTAGAGAGAACAGCAGGCTGGGGGTCTGATTGGCAGGCCCACAGCCTCAATATGTCAAAAACCAGTGAAGCAAAAAGCAAAAATTTGGGGTGACCATAGGACAGCAGACCCTACTCTCCTACAGAGTCCTTCCAGCTTGGGAGGTGTGGACAAAGGGTTTCCTGCCAGGGGAGGTGCATGCACCACCCCAGACAGGATTTTGTGTATTGGTCAGGTAGGGCTTGAAAGAAACCAGACATGCCTGTGGCTCACAAGGAGCCTCGGTGCATATGCCAGTTCAAACCGGTCCTGGGGCACACCAGTCCCGGGCCTGGGGCGAGCTGGACAAAGGATTGGGGGTGTAACCACCCCCCTTCCTGGTCCCACCCATAGGGAGGGACCTAGCAGGTAGTCCGGCCCCTAGAATCCGCTTAAAGGTAGGAGCTGTGTCCTAAGACTTCAGACATCCTGGAATCAACTTGAAACTAAGAAGAAGACGGGAACTTCGACATTCTGCTGCACAGAAGACTGAAGGAAATCTCCCCTGTGGTCAGGGAGTGACCACCTTGCTAACGCAAGCACCATCCAGTGAATCAACGTCTGCTTTGCCGCCGCCTCCCGCCGGAGCCCGAGCCCAGAGACTGACAAGACCTGGACCTCCAGACCTCTCACCACATGATCCACAGTCCCTGAAAAGAGGAGACCCGTGGAGGCACCGAGACACGTGGAGCCAGCCATCTTGGAACGACGACGACAAGCTGCAAGCGCAACAACCGAGGCTCCCTCCAAGTTGTGCTTTGGGATCTGAGAAGCCCAACCCTCGAGCAGCATCTGCACCAAAGGTGAGCCCTCCAGCATCTCCACGATCTGCGTGGGGCCCTTCTGCATTTTGCCACTCGACGCGCCTAACCGGTTGCTGGCCCGCTGGCTAGTGGCCATCTTGGCGATGAACTTCAAGAAATACACTGCTGGTCTGGTTGCTCCAGACTGGCCCTTGCTCCCCTCCAAAGGAGCAGTCCCTCTGACCTTGCTGGTCAGAACAATCAGCTTTTTCTTGTTCTCTACAACAATTGCTTTTGCCAAGGCTTGTTTGCTTCGATCAAGTCGCCGACACCGCCGACAGCGAGAGCCTGCAAGGGACAGCTCGTGAACCGACTCCTGGGCGTCGTCGACCTCCAGGGACCACGTGGCTGCAGAGACAAGCTACACCTTTCTTCCTGTTTGCACCCGACATTGCCTGGTACCCACCTGGTGCCACGCTGGTCACTGGCTAGTGACTGTGAACACTGTCCCCTCTGCTTACAGGTCTTCAACATCTCCGATCCACTCTTGGATCCACCGCATCTCTCCCGGACCGACCGCCTGCAGCATCTTTGTCCACAGGCTCCACGGAACAGATAGAAGAAACCCGACGCACTTCGAGGCCTATGCACCCGCTTCCTGTGGGTGAGGTAAAGCTGGCACTCCTGTGCCCAAGTGTAGTGTTACATCTCTAGTGCCTGTGTTCCAAATCTTGAGTTCCTAGTCCATCCGGAAGATCCTTTTTGCAGTAATTTTGTACTTTTTACGCACCCATTGAAACCAATGGGAGCACGCGTGTGACTATTTGCTCTGCACACGCCACCCGTGGACCTCCTGGTCACTAACTGAAGTTAGCTCCTTGTAGGCCCAGCGATTCTAGAGGCCCTAGGCCTTTTCCCTTTTCTGTTCGTGGTACTTATACCACTATTTTAGTATATGGTTTGAGCGGCCACCAGGGCCTATCCATATAAAGTGCAACTTCTGTGTATTCTACTGTAATCTTGTTTGACGATTTGTGCTCCTGTGCTCATAAAGAGACTAGGGGTTACTTTGAGAAATAAATACATATATATTTTGAATATATATCTGTGTGGTGTCCTTTCATTGGTATAAAAGGGGGTTACATTTGGTAAAACAGCTGGCTTAACACGCTTCACGAGTTTAGCCTCAAAGACTGCTTAGCCTACGCTACCACTAGGGCAGCTAGTCCGAAAAGGTTGACTTACAACCACACCATAAGGGTAGCTTGGCATGGTACAAGGTGATCACTTTAACTAGTGAGCATCATATACCAGGCCAACTTCTCACATTGGTGAGCAGCGGTTGGATTTGAGCTTGCTGTGTTTTACCATTGTAATCTCTTGGTTACCAATTGAAAGATCACATAGGTACCTGTAGGTACATATAAAACAAGATTAGATATACATAAGTTCTACTGAACTTAGTTGTTGTAGAGCAAAGGGAGTAGCACACCCTGACTACAACTACTAGATAGGTTTAGTAGGTAAACCCAAGTGTAGGTAGATTGCAACACATCCACCCACACTTAAGAGCAATGGCTGGGGCAGAGGGGTCCACTGTACCCATCTCTGTTGAGAGTGACCCCCAGAGGGCACCATCCATCTTTGCTACCCTTAATCAGAATGAGCTCAGGCATTTGGCAACTCTTAGAGGCCTTAAACAGCCCAAGAACCCTACCTCTGCTGTGCTCAGAGAACTCTTGCAAAATGATGAAAATCAGAGAGAGCTCAAGAAAGCTTCCCAGTTAGCCCCCTTAGGGACAGGAACAGGAGGCCCCCCTTCTGAAGATGGTACAGAAGTACCCCTTTCCAATAGCCATCCCTTAGATTAGAATCATACTACAGAGGAGGAAAGTGGTGAGGATACAGAAAGTAGTGAGGATGAAGGGAGAAATAGCCCAGTGCCAAGTGTTATACTTGGCCCAGCTAAACTAAGGCTATTGGGGACTGACAATGGGATCATCCCATTGGATCTCCCCAGTGGACTTAACCAGGGGCTTGGGAGGCAAAGGAATCGCTCAGGTGACTCTAATGCTTCTCATGCCTCTAGAGGCTCTCAAGGTCACTCCAGGAAAAGGATGACCACCCCTCAGAGGAGGGAACATGAGGCCAGAATGCAGGAAGCCCAGCTGAGGATCAGGAAGCAGGAGCTAGAGGTAGCCCTGATGGAAGAAAAACTGAACAAGGCTAGGCAACCTAGAGAGAGTGCGTCTATACCCACTGGTGGCAGCATTGTCCCTAAGGACAAAGATAGGGTCTTTGATAATAGGAACCTGTCTAAGGTTGTGCCCCCCTAAAAAAGTGGGGATGATATCCACAAATGGATAACTGCTCTTGAGAGAGCCTGCAAAGTACAGCAGGTTCCTGAAGACCAGTGGGCAGCAATCCTCTGGCTCTCCTTTGAAGGAAGAGGCAGAGACAGACTCCTCACTGTTAGAGAAGAGGATGTCAGAAATTACAGAGTCCTGAAGAGTGTTCTGGTTGATGGGTTAGGCTTAACCACTGAACAGTACAGGTTAATGTTCAGAGACACCCAAAAGACACAGACTCAGGACTGGTCTGAATATGTTGAATGTGCCACTAAGGCTTTGGAGGGTTGGTTGCTGGGAAGTAAGGTATCTGATTTTACAGCATTGTATAATTTGATGATGAGAGAACAGATTTTAAATAACTGTCAAAACCAGCAACTGCATCAACACTTGGTTGACTCTGATCTGACCTCTCCCCAAGAATTGGGAAAGAAGGCAGACAAATGGGTCAGAACCAGGGTTAAGCAAAAGAACCAGAACCAGGGCCAAGGGGGTGATCAGAAGAAAACAGACCTAAAGGGTGGAGATCAGAAACCTAAAGACCAGAAGTCTTCAACAGGGCCCCAAACTACTGCTAAGGAGGGTGGGTCCCAACAGTCCAAAAAGAAGAAAGAAGGTCAAAAGAAACCCTGGTGCAATCATTGCAAAAATACAACTCACTGGACTAGTGATTGCAAAAAGGGTGGAGCCCCCAACACTGTTGCCCCTAAGGCACCTGCTCCCAGTACTACTGTTAGCAGTGTTGGTCCCCAGACAAAGGGTGTAGTGGGAATCACTATGGGAACTGAAGGAGATTCTGACTTAGACAGAACCCTGACACAGGCAGTCTTGATCTGTGATGGGGACATTGATTTGTCCCTGACTGTGAGCCCCAGTAACCTGGGCAAGTACAGACAGACTCCTTTAATTAATGAAAAAGTGGCTCAAGCCTACAGGGACACATGTGCCAGTGTCACTATGGTGACACCAGGCTTTGTGGACCCTGGACAGTACATACCAGGTGAGAATTACCTGGTGACCAATGCCAGCAATGCCACTACTTCACATAGTGTGGCAGTTGTTAACTTCTCATGGGGAGGGGTAACTGGCCTCAAAAGGGTTGTGGTTAGTGCAGACCTCCCAGTAGAATGTTTGTTGGGCAATGACCTAGAGAGTTCTCTATGGTCAGAAGTGGAGTACAGGACTCATGCAGAGATGTTAGGTATATCATCACATGTCCTTGCTGTGACCAGGTCACAGGCCAAAAAGTGCCTCACTGAACCTCAGGTCTTGGATCCTGGAACAATGGACCAAGCACCTACCAAGAAGAAGAACAGGAGGGTCAAGGCTGTGCCTTCCCCCCTGCCTCAGAGTGATGATCAGCCTTCCCAGGAAGCTGATCTAGAGGACCCTGAAGGAACTGTCCCTGAAGAGCTTGAACCTGATCAGGTTGAGTTTCTGGGGACAGGGGGACCTTCAAGGGCTGACTTGAGGCAGGCTCAGTTATCCTGTCCCTCTCTTGAACCCCTCACACAGCTGGCTGCTGCTGAGGCTGCTGGGAATGCTCAAGGTACCCATAAAGTGTATTGGGATGAAGGGCTCCTTTATTCAGAGGCTAGAGACCCCAAGCCTGGTGCAACCAGGAGGTTGGTTATACCTCTGCAATTTAGGGGCTTCCTTCATACCTTGGCCCATGACATTCCTTTAGCAGGACACTTAGGCCAGAACAAGACTTGGGACAGGCTTGTCCCTCACTTTCACTGGCCTCATATGAATGAAGATACAAAGGAGTTTTGTCGCTCCTGTGTGACCTGCCAAGCCAGTGGCAAATCAGGTGGCACAACAAAGGCCCCCCTAATACCACTACCTGTGGTGGGGGTCCCCTTTGAAAGAGTGGGAATAGATATAGTGGGTCCCATGGATCCTCCCACTGCATCTGGGCACAGATTTATACTGGTGGTAGTGGATCATGCCACCAGGTATCCAGAGGCAATTCCCCTTAGGACCACTACAGCTCCTGTTGTGGCCAGGGCCCTGCGGGGAGTATTCTCCAGAGTGGGGTTTCCTAAGGAGGTAGTTTCTGACAGAGGTACCAACTTCATGTCAGGATACTTGACAGCTATGTGGAAGGAATGTGGTGTTGTAGGAGAGTAGGGTCTGCTATCCTATGGTCACCCCAAATTTTTGCTTTTTGCTTCACTGGTTTTTGACATATTGAGGCTGTGGGCCTGCCAATCAGACCCCCAGCCTGCTGTTCTCTCTACTAAATTAAAACTATGCACCCTAGGTGCATAACCAATTGGAAGTGGATCACCCTGTCAGCCCCTGTACCAGTGTACACTAGGTACCCAGGGCATTGGTGTACCCAAGGCCTGCCAGGGGCTGCAGCATGTATTATGCCACCCCAGGCTTGGCCTAACAATCTGACACAACTGGCTGATCACTCAGCTGGGGTAAGTTGGTGTAATCACCTCTTACTTAGGTGTAGTATACCTATACCTAACCTTAAATGGGACACCTGGTAACCTATAAGTCACTCCTATGGCAGGCCTTAACAATCCTGAAGGCAGAGTGCTTGGTTCCATGTGAGATGGTGCTCTGGCATGAGCTGAGCCTGTCTGCAGTGGTCGGAACAACTTCCTTCTACTGTTTCCAGATATCGTCATACCATATACTCTTAAGTGCAGTATGAACCTCGCGGTTAAATGCTATCTTTGGTTTGGCTTTATCAAAACATGTCGAGTAAGGTGTCATACGAATTGGAATACTAACCCCTCGCCAATTCTGGCGACGGGGTTAGCATTCCACCCTTCTAGAGGGACACGACATGTACAGTACCTGAAACCCGGGTAAAATCAGACATAGCCTCAGCTCCACAAAATGGATGCTGCCACCACAGACACAAGTCTGCCCTCCTGCTGCTGGGAGTCCTTCCAGCTTGGGAGGTGTGGACAAAGGGTTTCCTGCCAGGGGAGGTGCGTGCACCACCCCAGACAGGATTTTGTGTATTGGTCAGGTAGGGCTTGAAAGAAACCAGACATGCCTGTGGCTCACAAGGAGACTCGGTGCATATGCCAGTTCAAACCGGTCCTGGGGCACACCAGTCCCGGGCCTGGGGCGAGCTGGACAAAGGATTGGGGGTGTAACCACCCCCCTTCCTGGTCCCACCCATAGGGAGGGACCTAGCAGGTAGTCCGGCCCCTAGAATCCGCTTAAAGGTAGGAGCTGTGTCCTAAGACTTCAGACATCCTGGAATCAACTTAACACTAAGAAGAAGACGGGACCTTCGACGCTCTGCTGCACAGAGGACTGAAGCCAATCTCCCCTGTGGTCAGGGAGTGACCACCTTGCTAACGCAAGCACCATCCAGCGAATCAACGTCTGCTTTGCCGCCGCCTCCCGCCGGAGCCCGAGCCCAGAGACTGACAAGACCTGGACCTCCAGACCTCTCACCGCCCGATCCACAGTCCCTGAAAAGAGGAGACCCGTGGAGGCACCGAGACACGTGGAGCCGGCCATCTTGGAACGACTACGACAAGCTGACAAGTGCAACAACCGAGGCTTCCTCCAAGTTGTGCTTTGGGATCTGGGAAGCCCAACACCCGAGCAGCATCTGCACCAAAGGTGAGCCCTCCAGCATCTCCACGATCTGCGTGGGGCCCTTCTGCATTTTGCCACTCGACGCGCCTAACCGGTTGCTGGCCCGCTGGCTAGTAGCCATCTTGGCGACGAACTTCAAGAAATACACCGCTGGTCTGGTTGCTCCAGACTGGCCCTTGCTCCCCTCCAAAGGAGCAGTCCTTCTGACCTTGCTGGTCAGAACCATCAGCTTATTTCCTTTTCCTACAACAATTGCTTTTGCCAAGGCTTGTTTGCTTCGATCAAGTCGCCGATACCGCCGACAGCGAGAGCCTGCGTGGGACAGCTCGTGACTCGACTCCTGGACGTCGTCGACCTCCAGGGACCACGTGGCTGCAGAGACAAGCTACACCCTTTCCCTGTTTGCACCCGACATTGCCTGGTACCCACCTGGTGCCACGCCGGTCACTGGCTAGTGACTGTGAACACTGTCCCCTCTGCTTACAGGTCTTCAACATCTCCGATCCACTCTTGGATCCACTGCATCTCTCCCGGACCGACCGCCTGCAGCATCTTTGTCTTCAGGCTCCACGGAACAGATAGAAGAAACCCGACGCACTTCGAGGCCTATGCACCCGCTTCCTGTGGGTGAGGTAAAGCTGGCACACCTGTGCCCAAGTGTAGTATTACATCTCTAGTGCCTGTGTTCCAAATCTTGAGTTCCTAGTCCATTCGGAAGATCCTCTTTGCAGTAACTTTGTACTTTTTACGCACCCATTGAAACCTATGGGAGCACGCGTGTGACTATTTGCTCTGCACACGCCACCCGTGGACCTCCTGGTCACTAACTGAAGTTAGCTCCTTGTAGGCCCAGCGATTCTAGAGGCCCTAGGCCTTTTCCCTTTTCTGTTCGTGGTACTTATACCACTATTTTAGTATATGGTTTGAGCGGCCACCAGGGCCTATCCATATAAAGTGCAACTTCTGTGTATTCTACTGTAATCTTGTTTGACAATTTGTGCTCCTGTGCTCATAAAGAGACTAGGGGTTACTTTGAGAAATAAATACATATATATTTTGAATATATATCTGTGTGGTGTCCTTTCATTGGTATAAAAGGGGGTTGCATTTGGTAAAACAGCTGGCTTAACACGCTTCACGAGTTTAGCCTCAAAGACTGCTTAGCCTACGCTACCACTAGGGCAGCTAGTCCGAAAAGGTTGACTTACAACCACACCATAAGGGGTGCTTGGCATGGTACAAGGTGATCACTTTAACTAGTGAGCATCATATACCAGGCCAACTTCTCACAGGTGTCAACTACAAGTTCACCACCCCTTATCACCCACAATGCAATGGGCTTGTTGAGAGATTCAACAAGACCCTAAAGGGTATGATCAAAGGATTACCTGAAAAGCTCAGGCGAAGATGGGACATCCTTCTACCCTGCCTTCTGTTTGCTTACAGAGAGGTCCCACAAAAAGGAGTTGGCTACAGCCCCTTTGAATTGTTGTTTGGGCACCCTGTAAGAGGCCCAATGTGTTTAGTGAAGGAAGGATGGGAGTTACCTCTCAAAAAGCCTAAGCAAGACATAGTGGACTATGTACTTGGTCTCCGCTCCAGGATGGCTGAGTATATGGAGAAGGCATCTGTGAGAAGTTGGCCTGGTATATGATGCTCACTAGTTAAAGTGATCACCTTGTACCATGCCAAGCAACCCTTATGGTGTGGTTGTAAGTCAACCTTTTCGGACTAGCTGCCCTAGTGGTAGCGTAGGCTAAGCAGTCTTTGAGGCTAAACTCGTGATGTGTGTTAAGCCAGCTGTTTTACCAAATGCAACCCCCTTTTATACCAATGAAAGGACACCACACAGATATATATTCAAAATATATATGTATTTATTTCTCAAAGTAACCCCTAGTCTCTTTATGAGCACAGGAGCACAAATCGTCAAACAAGATTATCACAGAATACACAGAAGTTGCACTTTATATGGATAGGCCCTGGTGGCCACTCGAACCATATACTAAAATAGTGGTATAAGTACCACGAACAGGAAAGGGAAAAGGCCTAGGGCCTCTAGAATCGCTGGGCCTACAAGGAGCTAACGTCAGTTAGTGACCAGGAGGTCCACGAGTGGCGTGTGCAGAGCAAATAGTCACACGCGTGCTCCCATAGGTTTCAATGGGTGCGTAAAAAGTACAAAGTTACTGCAAAGGAGATCTTCCGGGTTAACTAGGAACTTAAGATTTGGAACACAGGCACTAGAGATGTATTACTACACTTGGGCACCGGAGTACCAGCTTTACCTCACCCACAGGAAGCGGGTGCATAGGCCTCAAAGTGCGTCGGGTTTCTTCTATCGGTTCCGTTGAGCCTGGGACAAAGATGCTGCAGGCGGTCGGTCCGGGAGAGATGCGGTGGATCCAAGGGTGGATCGGAGTTGCAGAAGACCTGAAAGCAGAGGGGACAGTGTTCACAGTCACTAGCCAGTGACCGGCGTGGCACCAGGTAGGTACCAGGCGATGTCGGGTGCAACCAGGTGATGAGGGGTAGCTTGTCTCCGCAGCCACGTGGTCCCTGAAGGTCGACGACGTCCAGGAGTCGGCTCAAGAGCTGTCCCACGCAGGCTCTCGCTGTCGGCGGTGTCGGCGACTTGGTCGAAGCAAACAAGCCTTGGCAAAAGCAATTGTAGGAGGATTCGGAAATCAGCTGTTGGTTCTGACCAGCAAGGTCAGAGGGATTCCTCCTTTGGAGAGGAGCAAGGGCCAGTCTGGAGCAACCAGACCAGTGGTGTTTTTCGTAGAGTTCGTCGCCAAGATGGCCACTAGCCAGCGGGCCAGCAACCGGTTAGGCGCGTCGAGTGGCAAAATGCAGAAGGGCCCCACGCAGATCGTGGAGATGCTGGAGGGCTCACCTTTGGTGCAAGTGCTGCTCGAGAGTTGGGCTTCTCAGATCCCAAAGCACAACTTGGAGGAAGCCTCGGTTGTTGCACTTGTCAGCTTGTCGTAGTCGATCCAAGATGGCTGGCTCCACGTGTCTCGGTGCCTCCACGGGTCTCCTCTTCTCAGGGACTGTGGATCGGGCGGTGAGAGGTCTGGAGGTCCAGGTCTTGTCAGTCTCTGGGCTCGGGCTCCGGCGGGAGGCGGCGGCAAAGCAGACGTTGATTCGCGGGATGGTGCTTGCGTTAGCAAGGTGGTCACTCCCTGACCACAGGGGAGATTGGCTTCAGTCCTCTGTGCAGCAGAGCGTCGAAGTTCCCGTCTTCTTCTTAGTGTTAAGTTGATTCCAGGATGTCTGAAGTCTTAGGACACAGCTCCTACCTTTATTCGGATTCTAGGGGCCGGACTACCTGCTAGGTCCCTCCCTATGGGTGGGACCAGGAAGGGGGGTGGTTACACCCCCAATCCTTTGTCCAGCTCGCCCCAGGCCCTGGACTGGTGTGCCCCAGGACCGGTTTGAACTGGCATATGCACCGAGGCTCCTTGTGAGCCACAGGCATGTCTGGTTTCTTTCAAGCCCTACCTGACCAATACACAAAATCCTGTCTGGGGTGGTGCACGCACCTCCCCTGGCAGGAAACCCTTTGTCCACACCTCCCAAGCTGGAAGGACTCCCAGCAGCAGGAGGGCAGACTTGTGTCTGTGGTGGCAGCATCCATTTTGTGGAGCTGAGGCTATGTCTGATTTTACCCGGGTTTCAGGTACTGTACATGTCATGTCCCTCTAGAAGGGTGGAATGCTAACCCCGTCGCCAGAATTGGCGAGGGGTTAGTATTCCAATTCGTATGACACCTTACTCGACATGTTTTGATAAAGCCAAACCAAAGATAGCATTTAACCGCGAGGTTCATAATGCACTTAAGAGTATATGGTATGACGATATCTGGAAACAGTAGAAGGAAGTTGTTCCGACCACTGCAGACAGGCTCAGCTCATGCCAAAGCACCATCTCACATGGAACCAAGCACTCTGCCTTCAGGATTGTTAAGGCCTGCCATAGGAGTGGCTTATAGGTTACCAGGTGTCCCATGTAAGGTTAGGTATAGGTATACTACACCTAAGTAAGAGGTGATTACACCAACTTACCCCAGCTGAGTGATCAGCCAGTTGTGTCAAATTGTTAGGCCAAGCCTGGGGTGACATAATACATGCTTCAGCCCTTGGCAGGCCTTGGGTACACCAATGCCCTGGGTACCTAGTGTACACTGGTACAGGGGCTGACAGGGTGATCCACTTCCAATTGGTTATGCACCTAGGGTGCATAGTTTTAATTTAGTAGAGAGAACAGCAGGCTGGGGGTCTGATTGGCAGGCCCACAGCCTCAATATGTCAAAAACCAGTGAAGCAAAAAGCAAAAATTTGGGGTGACCATAGGATAGCAGACCCTACTCTCCTACAGCATCCAAAAACCTTGAGGCAAGCCAGGCCTTACAGAAAGCTTGGCATGACCAAAAGGCTGTCTTGGTTGAGTTTCAGCCAGGACAGAAGGTATGGGTGTTGGAGCCAGTGGCCCCAGCAGCACTCCAAGACAAATGGTCTGGACCCCATACAATCCTGGAAAAGAAGGGAGAGGTCACCTACTTGGTAGACCTAGGAACTCCCAGGAGTCCCCACAGGGTACTCCATGTTAACCGGTTAAAAGCATATGTTGACAGGGCAGACATGGGCTTGCTCATGGCCACAGATGAGGGACAGGAGGAAGAGAGTGACCCTCTCCCAGACCTGTTGTCTCAGAACCCTGAAGATGGCTCAGTGGAAGGAGTGGCCCTTGGAGGCAACCTCACTGCCCATCAGCAGACTGAATGTAGACAGGTTCTACAATCATTTTCACATATGTTTTCCATGATACCTAGTCAAACTGACTGGTGTACCCATGTGGTGGACACTGGTGACAGTCTGCCTGTAAAGAACAAGCTTTACAGACAACCTGACCACGTCAGGGACTGTATAAAGGCTGAGGTACATAAAATGCTGGAATTAGGTGTCATTGAACCCTCAGAGAGCCCCTGGGCTAGCCCAGTGGTTCTGGTCCCCAAACCTCACACCAAAGATGGCAAGAGAGAGATGAGGTTCTGTGTGGACTACAGGGGTCTCAATGCTGTCACCAGGACAGATGCACACCCTATTCCAAGGGCAGATGAGCTCATAGACAAACTAGCTTCTGCAAAGTTTTTGAGCACATTTGACTTGACAGCTGGCTATTGGCAAATCAGATTAGCTGAGGAGTCTAAGGCCAAAACAGCATTCTCAACCCCAGGTGGGCACTACCAGTTTGTGGTGATGCCCTTTGGTCTGAAGAATGCACCTGCCACCTTCCAAAGGCTGGTGAACCAAGTCCTTACTGGGTTGGATGACTTTTGCGCAGCATATCTTGATGACATTGCTGTCTTTAGCTCCACCTGGGAGGATCACCTGATCCACCTGAAGAAGGCTTTTGAGGCTCTGCAAAGGGCAGGCCTCACTATCAAGGCTACTAAGTGCCAGATAGGGCAGAGTAAGGTTGTGTATTTGGGCCACCTTGTAGGTGGAGGCCAAGTTCAACCACTGGAGAGTAAGATACAATCCATCAAGGACTGGTCTCCTCCACCCACCCAGACTCAAGTTCGAGCTTTCTTGGGCTTGACTGGGTACTACAGGAAGTTTGTTAAGAACTATGGGTCCATTGTGACTCCTCTTAATGATCTGACATCCAAGAAGATGCCCAAAAAGGTTCAGTGGACAGTAAGCTGTCAAAAGGCATTTGATGACCTGAAGGAGGCCATGTGCTCTGCACCTATCCTGAAAAGTCCTGACTACTCCAAAGAGTTTATTGTCCAAACAGATGCTTCTGAGTTGGGTGTGGGAGCTGTGCTGTCACAACTTAATGTAGATGGTCAAGACCAACCCATTGCTTTTATTAGCAGAAGGTTGACCCCCAGAGAGAAGAATTGGTCAGCTATTGAGAGGGAGGCCTTTGCTGTGGTGTGGGCCCTGAAGAAGCTGAGGCCATACTTGTTTGGCACTCACTTCAAGATTCAGACCGACCATAAGCCCCTCTTGTGGCTAAATCAGATGAAGGGTGAAAACCCCAAACTGCTTAGGTGGTCCATTTCCCTACAGGGGATGGACTTTACAGTGGAGCACCGGCCAGGTACTAACCATGGGAATGCAGATGGTCTCTCCAGGTACTTCCACTTAGGACATGAAGACGAGACTGGTCAAGGCTAGTTTAATGTTACTGCGTTTGGGGGGGGTTGTGTAGGAGAGTAGGGTCTGCTATCCTATGGTCACCCCAAATTTTTGCTTTTTGCTTCACTGGTTTTTGACATATTGAGGCTGTGGGCCTGCCAATCAGACCCCCAGCCTGCTGTTCTCTCTACTAAATTAACACTATGCACCCTAGGTGCATAACCAATTGGAAGTGGATCACCCTGTCAACCCCTGTACCAGTGTACACTAGGTACCCAGGGCATTGGTGTACCCAAGGCCTGCCAGGGGCTTAAGCATGTATTATGCCACCCCAGGCTTGGCCTAACAATCTGACACAACTGGCTGATCACTCAGCTGGGGTAAGTTGGTGTAATCACCTCTTACTTAGGTGTAGTATACCTATACCTAACCTTAAATGGGACACATGTTAACCTATAAGTCACTCCTATGGCAGGCCTTAACAATCCTGAAGGCAGAGTGCTTGGTTCCATGTGAGATGGTGCTCTGGCATGAGCTGAGCCTGTCTGCAGTGGTCGGAACAACTTCCTTCTACTGTTTCCAGATATCGTCATACCATATACTCTTAAGTGCATTATGAACCTCGCGGTTAAATGCTATCTTTGGTTTGGCTTTATCAAAACATGTCGAGTAAGGTGTCATACAAATTGGAATACTAACCCCTCGCCAATTCTGGCGACGGGGTTAGCATTCCACCCTTCTAGAGGGACACGACATGTACAGTACCTGAAACCCGGGTAAAATCAGACATAGCCTCAGCTCAACAAAATGGATGCTGCCACCACAGACACAAGTCTGCCCTCCTGCTGCTGGGAGTCCTTCCAGCTTGGGAGGTGTGGACAAAGGGTTTCCTGCCAGGGGAGGTGCATGCACCACCCCAGACAGGATTTTGTGTATTGGTCAGGTAGGGCTTGAAAGAAACCAGACTTGCCTGTGGCTCACAAGGAGCCTCGGTGCATATGCCAGTTCAAACCGGTCCTGGGGCACACCAGTCCCGGGCCTGGGGCGAGCTGGACAAAGGATTGGGGGTGTAACCACCCCCCTTCCTGGTCCCACCCATAGGGAGGGACCTAGCAGGTAGTCCGGCCCCTAGAATCCGCTTAAAGGTAGGAGCTGTGTCCTAAGACTTCAGACATCCTGGAATCAACTTGAAACTAAGAAGAAGACGGGAACTTCGACATTCTGCTGCACAGAAGACTGAAGGAAATCTCCCCTGTGCTCAGGGAGTGACCACCTTGCTAACGCAAGCACCATCCAGCGAATCAACGTCTGCTTTGCCGCCGCCTCCCGCCGGAGCCCGAGCCCAGAGACTGACAAGACCTGGACCTCCAGACCTCTCACCGCTCGATCCACAGTCCCTGAAAAGAGGAGACCCGTGGAGGCACCGAGACACGTGGAGCCAGCCATCTTGAAACGACCACGACAAGCTGACAAGTGCAACAACCGAGGCTCCCTCCAAGTTGTGCTTTGGGATCTGAGAAGTCCAACCCTCGAGCAGCATCTGCATTAAAGGTGAGCCCTCCAGCATCTCCACGATCTGCGTGGGGCCCTTCTGCATTTTGCCACTCGACGCGCCTAACCAGTTGCTGGCCCGCTGGCTAGTGGCCATCTTGGCGACGAACTTCAAGAAATACACCACTGGTCTGGTTGCTCCAGACTGGCCCTTGCTCCCCTCCAAAGGAGCAGTCCCTCTGACCTTGCTGGTCAGAACAATCAGCTTATCTTGTTCTCCACAACAATTGCTTTTGCCAAGGCTTGTTTCATTCGATCAAGTCGCCGACACCGCCGACAGCGAGAACCTGTGTGGGACAGCTCTTTAACTGACTCCTGGACGTCGTCGACCTCCAGGGACCACGTGGCTGCAGAGACAACTACACCTTTCTTCCTGTTTGCACCCGACATTGCCTGGTACCCACCTGGTGCCACGCTGGTCACTGGCTAGTGACTGTGAACACTGTCCCCTCTGCTTACAGGTCTTCAACATCTCCGATCCACTCTTGGATCCACCGCGTCTCTCCCGGACCGACCGCCTGCAGCATCTTTGTCCACAGGCTCCACGGAACAGATAGAAGAAACCCGACGCACTTCGAGGCCTATGCACCCGCTTCCTGTGGGTGAGGTAAAGCTGGCACTCCTGTGCCCAAGTGTAGTATTACATCTCTAGTGCCTGTGTTCCAAATCTTGAGTTCCTAGTCCATCCGGAAGATCCTTTTTGCAGTAACTTTGTACTTTTTACGCACCCATTGAAACCTATGGGAGCACGCGTGTGACTATTTGCTCTGCACACGCCACCCGTGGACCTCCTGGTCACTAACTGAAGTTAGCTCCTTGTAGGCCCAGCGATTCTAGAGGCCCTAGGCCTTTTCCCCTTTCTGTTCGTGGTACTTATACCACTATTTTAGTATATGGTTTGAGCAGCCACCAGGGCCTATCCATATAAAGTGCAACTTCTGTGTATTCTACTGTAATCTTGTTTGACGATTTGTGTTCCTGTGCTCATAAAGAGACTAGGGGTTACTTTGAGAAATAAATACATATATATTTTGAATATATATCTGTGTGGTGTCCTTTCATTGGTATAAAAGGGGGTTACATTTGGTAAAACAGCTGGCTTAACACGCTTCACGAGTTTAGCCTCAAAGACTGCTTAGCCTACGCTACCACTAGGGCAGCTAGTCCGAAAAGGTTGACTTACAACCACATCATAAGGGTTGCTTGGCATGGTACAAGGTGGTCACTTTAACTAGTGAACATCATATACCAGGCCAACTTCTCACAGACGCCTTACACTCTGTGATACGGAACCCACTGACACTCAGGAGCGACGCCTTACACTCTGTGATACAGAGGCCACTGAGACTGAGGACCGACGCCTTACACTCTGTGATACGGAGCCCACTGACACTGAGGAGCGATGCCTTACACTCTGTGATACGGAGCCCACTGACACTGAGGAGCGACGCCTTACACTCTGTGATACGGAGCCCACTGACACTGAGGAGCGACGCCTTACACTCTGTGATACGGAGCCCACTGACACTGAGGAGTGACGCCTTACACTCTGTGATACGGAACACACTGACACTGAGGAGTGACGCCATACACTCTGTGATACGGAGCCCACTGACACTGAGGAGCGACGCCTTACACTCTGTGATACGGAGCCCACTGACACTGAGGAGCGACGCCTTACACTCTGTGATACGGAACCCACTGACACTGAGGAGCGACGCCATACACTCTGTGATACGGAGCCCACTGACACTGAGGAGCGACGCCGTACACTCTGTGATACGGAGCCCAGTCACACTGAGATGCGACCCCTAACACACTATGATACTTAGGCCACTGACACTGAGTAGTGAAGCCGTACACTCTGTGCTACACAGCTCACTGAGGAGCGATACCTTAAACTCTGTGATACGGAGCTAACTGACACTGAGGAGCGATACCTTACAGGCTGTGATACTGAGCTCACTAACACTGAGGAGCGACGCCTTACACTCTGTGATATGGAGCCCACTGACACTGAGTAACGATTCCTTAAACTCTGTGATATGGAGCCCACTGACACTGAAGAGCGACGCCTTACACTCTGTGGTACGGAGCCCAATAACACTGAGGAGCGACGCCTTACACTCTGTGATACGGAGCCCACTGACACTGAGGAGCGATGCCTTACACTCTGTGGTATGGAGCCCACTGACATTGAGGAGCGACGCCGTACACTCTGTGATACGGAGCCCACTGACACTGAGGAATGACGCCTTACACTCTGTGATACGGAGCCCACTGACACTGAGGAGCGACGCCTTAAACTCTGTGATACGGAGCCCACTGACACTGAGGAGCGACGCCTTACACTCTATGATACGGAGCCCACTGACACTGAGGAGCGGCGCCTTACGCGCTGTGATACGAAGCCCACTGACACTGAGGAGCGACGCCTTACACTCTGTGATACGGAGCCCACTGACACTGAGGAGCGACGCCTTACACGCTGTGATACGGAGTCCACTGACACTGAGGAGCGACGCTGTACACTCTGTGATACGGAGCCCACTGACACTGAGGCTCGACGTCTTACACTCTGTGGTACGGAGCCCACTGACACTGAAGAGCGACGCCTTACACTCTGTGATACGGAACCCACTGACACTCAGGAGCGACGCCTTACAGTCTGTGATACAGAGGCCACTGAGACTGAGGAGCGACGCCTTACACTCTGTGATACGGAGCCCACTGACACTGAAGAGCGACGCCTTACACTCTGTGATACGGAGCCCACTGACACTGAGGAGCAACGCCTTACACTCTGTGATACGGAGCCCACTGACACTGAGGAGCGACGCCTTACACTCTGTGATACGGAGCCCACTGACACTGAGGAGCGACGCCCTACACTCTGTGATACGGAACCCACTGACACTGAGGAGCGACGCCATACACTCTGTGATACGGAGCCCACTAACACTGAGGAGCGACGCCTTACACTCTGTGAAACGGAGCCCACTGACACTGAGGAGCGACGCCTTACACTCTGTGATACGGAACCCACTGACACTGAGGAGCGACGCCATACACTCTGTGATACGGAGCCCACTGACACTGAGGAGCGACGCCGTACACTCTGTGATACGGAGCCCAGTCACACTGAGATGCGACGCCTAACACACTATGATACTTAGGCCACTGACACTGAGTAGCGAAGCCTTACACTCTGTGCTACACAGCTCACTGAGGAGCGATACCTGAAACTCTGTGATACGGAGCTAACTGACACTGAGGAGCGATGCCTTACAAGCTGTGATACTGAGCTCACTAACACTGAGGAGCGACGCCTTACACTCTGTGATAAGGAGCCCACTGACACTGAGTAACGATTCCTTAAACTCTGTGATATGGAGCCCACTGACACTGAGGAGCAACACCTTACACTCTGTGATACTGAGCCCACTGACACTGAGGAGCGACCCCTTACACTCTGTGATACTGAGCCCACTGACACTGAGGAGTGTCGCCTTACGCTCTGTGATATGGAGCCCACTGACACTGAGTAGCGATGCCTTACACTCTGTGATACGTAGCACAGTGACACTGAGGAGCGATGCTTAACACTCTGTGATACGTAGCCCACTGACACTGAGCAGCGACGCCGTACACTCTGTGAGACCGAGCCCACTGTCATTCTGACACTGAGGAACGACGCCGTAAACTCTGAGATACAGAGCCCACTGACACTGAGGAGCGACACCGTACACGCTGTAATACGGTGCCCACTGACACTGAGGAGCGACGCCTTACACTCTGTGATATGGAGCCCACTGACACTGAGGATCGACGTCTTACACTCTGTGGTACGGAGCCCACTGACTCTGAAGAGCGACGCCTTACACTCTGTGGTACTGAGCCCAATAACACTGAGGAGCGACGCCTTACACTCTGTGATACGGAGCCCACTGACACTGAGGAGCGACGCCGTACACTCTGTGATATGGAGCCCACTGACACTGAGGAGCGACGCCTTACGCGCTGTGATACGAAGCCCACTGACACTGAGGAGCGACGCCTTACACTTTGTGATACGGAGCCCACTGACACTGAGGAGCGACGCCTTACACGCTGTGATACGGAGTCCAAAGACACTGAGGAGCGACGCTGTACACTCTGTGATACGGAGCCCACTGACACTGAGGATCGACGTCTTACACTCTGTGGTACGGAGCCCAGTGACACTGAAGAGCGACGCCTTACACTCTGTGGTACGGAGCTCAATAACACTGAGGAGCGACGCCTTACACTCTGTGATACGGAGCCCACTGAAACTGAGGAGCGATGCCTTACACTCTGTGGTATGGAGCCCACTGACAGTGAGGAGCGACGCCGTGAACTCTGTGATACGGAGCCCACTGACACTGAGGAATGACGCCTTACACTCTGTGATACGGAGCCCACTGACACTGAGGAGCGACGCCTTAAACTCTGTGATACGGAGCCCACTGACACTGAGGAGCGACGCCTTCCACTCTGTGATACGGAGCCCAGTGACACTCAGGAGCGATGCCTTACACTCTGTGATACGGAACCCACTGACACTCAGGAGCGACGCCTTACACTCTGTGATACAGAGGCCACTGACACTGAGGAGCGACGCCTTACACTCTGTGATACGGAGCCCACTGACACTCAGGAGCGACGCCTTACACTGTGATACGGAGCCCACTGACACTGAGGAGCGACGCCTTACACTCTGTGATACGGAGCCCACTGACACTGAGGAGCGACGCCTTACACTCTGTGATACGGAGCCCAATGACACTGAGGAGCGACGCCTTACACTCTGTGATACGGAGCCCACTGACACTGAGGAGCGACGCCTTACACTCTGTGATACGGAGCCCACTGACACTGAGGAGCGACACCTTACACTCTGTGATACGGAGCCCTCTGACACTGAGGAGCGACGCCTTACACTCTGTGATACGGAGCCCACTGACACTGAGGAGTGACGCCATACACTCTGTGATACGGAGCCCACTGACACTGAGGAGCGACGCAGTACACTCTGTGACACGGAGCCCAGTGACACTGAGATGCGACGCCTAACACTCTATGATACTTAGGCCACTGACACTGAGTAGCGAAGCATTACACTCTGTGCTACACAGCTCACTGAGGAGCGATACATTAAACTCTGTGATACGGAGCTAACTGACACTGAGGAGCGATGCCTTACAAGCTGTGATACTGAGCTCAATAACACTGAGGAGCGACGCCTTACACTCTGTGATATGGAGCCCACTGACACTGAGTAACGATTCCTTAAACTCTGTGATACGGAGCCCACTGACACTGAGGAGCGACACCTTACACTCTGTGATACTGAGCCCACTGACACTGAGGAGCGACCCCTTACACTCTGTGATACTGAGCCCACTGACACTGAGGAGTGTCGCCTTACACTCTGTGATATGGAGCCCACTGACACTGAGTAGCGATGCCTTATACTCTGTGATACGTAGCCCAGTGACACTGAGGAGCGATGCCTAACACTCTGTGATACGTAGCCCACTGACACTGAGGAGCGACGCCGTACACTCTGTGAGAACGAGCCCACTGTCATTCTGACACTGAGTGTAGGAAGGTGGATATCTGACTATGGTTACCCCCAAATTTTTGCCTAGTGTCTAGCTGGTTTTTCGACTTAGTTGGCCTGAGATCCTGCTATTCAGGATCTCAGCCTGGCTGTTCTCTCTTTAAAATGGACTCCATGTACCCTAGGTGCATAACCAATTGGAAGTAGATCACCCTGTGAGCCCCTGTACCAGTGTACACTAGGTACCCAGGGCATTGGTGTATCTAAGGCCTACCAGGGGCTGAAGCATGTATTGTGCCACCCCTGGCCTGGCCTAACCAATTTGACACAACTGGCTGATCACTCAGCTGGGGTACGTTGGTGTAACCACCTCTTACTTAGGTGTAGTATACCTATACCTAACCTTAAATGGGACACATGTTAACCTATAAGTCACTCCTATGGCAGGCCTTGACAATCCTGAAGGCAGAGTGCTTGGTTCCATGTGAGATGGTGCTCTGGCATGAGCTGAGCCTGTCTGCAGTGGGCGGAACAACTTCCTTCTACTGTTTCCAGATATCGTCATACCATATACTCTTAAGTGCATTATGAACCTCGCGGTTAAATGCTATCTTTGGTTTGGCTTTATCAAAACATGTCGAGTAAGGTGTCATACGATTTGGAATACTAACCCCTCGCCAATTCTGGCGACGGGGTTAGCATTCCACCCTTCTAGAGGGGCACGACATGTACAGTACCTGAAACCCGGGTAAAATCAGACATAGCCTCAGCTCCACAAAATGGATGCTGCCACCACAGACACAAGTCTGCCCTCCTGCTGCTGGGAGTCCTTCCAGCTTGGGAGGTGTGGACAAAGGGTTTCCTGCCAGGGGAGGTGCATGCACCACCCCAGACAGGATGTTGTGTATTGGTCAGGTAGGGCTTGAAAGAAACCAGACATGCCTGAGGCTCACAAGGAGCCTCGGTGCATATGCCAGTTCAAACCGGTCCTGGGGCACACCAGCCCTGGACCTGGGGCGAGCTGGACAAAGGATTGGGGGTGTAACCACCCCCCTTCCTGGTCCCACCCTTAGGGAGGGACCTAGCAGGTAGTCCGGCCCCTAGAATCCGAATAAAGGTAGGAGCTGTGTCCTAAGACTTCAGACATCCTGGAATCAACTTGAAACTAAGAAGAAGACGGGAACTTCGACATTCTGCTGCACAGAATACTGAAGGAAATCTCCCCTGTGGTCAGGGAGTGACCACCTTGCTAACGCAAGCACCATCCAGCGAATCAACATCTGCTTTGCCGCCGCCTCCCGCCGGAGCCCGAGCCCAGAGACTGACAAGACCTGGACCTCCAGACCTCTCACCGCCCGATCCACAGTCCCTGAAAAGAGGAGACCCGTGGAGGCAACGAGACACGTGGAGCCAGCCATCTTGAAACGACCACGACAAGCTGCAAGTGCAACAACCGAGGCTCCTTCCAAGTTGTGCTTTGGGATCTGAGAAGCCCAACCCTCGAGCAGCATCTGCACCAAAGGTGAGCCCTCCAGCATCTCCACGATCTGCTTGGGGCCCTTCTGCATTTTTGCCACTCGACGCACCTAACCGGTTGCTGGCCGCTGGCTAGTGGCCATCTTGGCGATGAACTTCAAGAACTACACCGCTGGTCTGGTTGCGCCAGACTGGTCCTTGCTCCCCTCCAAAGGAGCAATCCCTCTGACCTTGCTGGTCAGAACCATCAGCTTATTTCGTTTTCCACAACAATTGCTTTTGCCAAGGCTTGTTTGCTTCGATCAAGTCGCCGACACCGCCGACAGCGAGAACCTGCG
This sequence comes from Triturus cristatus, assembly GCF_964204655.1. NCBI lineage: Eukaryota > Metazoa > Chordata > Amphibia > Caudata > Salamandridae > Triturus > Triturus cristatus. Next base: position 100,627 of record NW_028187456.1, read on the forward strand.
TGGGACAGCTCGTGAACCGACTCCTGGACGTCGTCGACCTTCAGGGACCACGTGGCTGCAGAGACAAGCTGCACCTTTCTTCCTGTTTGCACCCGACATCGCCTGGTACCCACCTGGTGCCATGCTGGTCACTGGCTAGTGACTGTGAACATTGTCCCCTCTGCTTACAGGTCTTCTACAACTCCGATCCACCCTTGGATCCACCGCATCCCTTCCGGACCGACCGCCTGCAGCATCTTTGTCCACAGGCTCCATTGAACAGATAGAAGAAACCCGGCACTTCGACACCTATGCACCCGCTTCCTGTGGGTGAGGTAAAGCTGGCACTCCGGTGCCCAAGTGTAGAGTAACATCTCTAGTGTCTGTGTTTCCAATCCTGAGTACATAGTCCATCCGGAAGATCCTTTTTGCAGTAACTTTGTACTTTTTACGCACCCATTGAAAACCTATGGGAGCACGCGTGTGACTATTTGCTCTGCACACGCAACCTGTGGACCTCCTGGTCACTAACTGAAGTTAGCTCCTTGTAGGCCCAGCGATTCTAGAGGCCCTAAGCCTTTTCCCTTTTCTGTTCGTGGTACTTATACCACTATTTTAGTATATGGTTTGAGCGGCCACCAGGGCCTATCCATATAAAGTGCAACTTCTGTGTATCAAAAAGGGGTTCGGGGTGGTGCACCACCAATATGTTTGTGAGTATATTACACCAAGTGGTCAGTAGTTGGTATACAAAAAGTCTTTATTTTAAGTTAATCGTCCAAACAAAGCCTCAGCCCATTTAAAAGTTAACACATACTAAGAGAATATGCACAGGACAGATCATGGATATACCATGAGTTATGGGTATATAAACATTGCCACACAAAGCAATATTATATAGAACAACACATAACATTACGAATAAAAACATTTCATTAATAACAGGGGGAGCAAGAGTGTGCCGCTGTGATTCCAAAGCGAGTATAGTTTTGAAAAAACCCTTAATGCTGGAAAATATTATTTAATCAAAGATGTCCCCAACTAGAGCGTAGATCCTATATCAGTGGTTAATATCTTGCTACCCCATCTAACCATGTGTGGTGTAGAATACTTTATCAGAGGTGGAGAGAGAAGGATGGGGGGGGGGGACATGGGCGTGTCTGCGTCATTTCAATCTTGGATTGACCCAAGTAGGCCATAAACTATTATGTATAGAGATAGCAAAAAGCAAGTTGAGTAGGGAGACAAAAGCAGGAAGTAAACTAATAAGAAGCCGTCTCCTGCGGGGAGACACGTACCATAAGTAGAAGTGCGAGTGCAATCCAATAATATAACCGAAGTATATGTAGACCAGTGACCGTCTCTCGACGAACTGTGAATCACGTTGTGTTTTGGTTTGGTAAACAATCCTGATTGAACTTCCAGTGCCACCTTGATAAGGGCACTGTGCACGTATCTGTAAAAACAGAAAAAACGGAAGCTGAATATAAATAATTAATATTAAAACTTGGTCCGAACATAATGTCAGTCTAAAAAGCGTGAATTTCCATTCTGGTGTTTCTGACTGAAAAAGTAGAGAAGCCATCTATGAACATCATGTTGGTAAACACTACATGAAAGCTATAATTTCAAAGTTTCAAATATACACCCAATAACCGAAAGCGAGAAACATACAAAACGAATTGCCATTAGGACTGACAAAGTCTCGTTGAGGCTAAAACAGCACAAATATAAATTCAGCCCGCATTGGATGTAGAAGGACCCCTGTCCCTGCGAACAATACATCCGCCCTGCGCACATAGGCGTGAGCCAAACCGTGCCTCCACACGAGGAAAGAAAAGGTCAATGTGACGTCCCATTGCACAGTTAACAACAAGTATTTGTTCACTACTTGGAATTTACTATCGTGAGGGTCTTTGCTGTGTAACACAAAAACCAGTCAGGCAACCTGCATAATCCCAGCGACTCGCGAAAGAAGATAAAGGAAAAAAGAAGAAAAAAGGTCTTCACGGAACATAGGAAAGCATGTAATTGCGCCCTGGGATCGGGTCAAAACCAGAACTGTGGTAAAAGCAGCCCCCTGCCACAAAACGGCAGGATCAAATAAAAGCCAAGCCTTTGCTACGGCAGCCAAGCCTTTGCTACGGCAGCCCCATGCCGCAAGCCAACAACAACATAAAGTTACCAAGAATTTCCCTGCATACCTGTAACGTGACGGTAGTCCGTGCTCTCCCCTACGACTGTCCCGTAATGTGACCTGGGGCAGACGCCGTGTTTTAACAGCAAGCGTGCGTGTGCAAAGTTCGACGTACGTCAGAGCACGTCACCGGTCGAGGATGGGCGTTTGACAGGCGGCCAATGCTGACCCTGCTTAGGCGGTTTCCTAGGAAACCCGGTTGTATACCATAGGGGTTGACAGAGGCCGGGTTGGCGTGAAGGCTCAGATAGAAACGTCAAGAACGTCAAGACATGTCACGAGTTATCAGTGGGTGTGTCAGGGGTTTAGCCAATGTGTGCCAAGTCGGACGCTACGTCAGCGGTTCAAGGAGCGCCGGATTTGAAAGGCAAATACGCAACGTCAAAGTCTTAGAAAGCACCAGTTTGTAAAGGAAAAGAGCGCACATGAGGTCAAGACGGTGCGGGGCGTAACCAGTTGGAAAATAAGTATATCAAGGGAACCGCCAATACTGTCAAAAGTAAATACGATGTCAGAGATGCAAAGTATGCCCGGTGAAGAGGCAAGTAGTGCATATTCAGTTAAAACCGGTTAGTAAACAGTTGTGGATCACATGGGGGTCCTTTCACGAGAAGCGCAGGGGTGTCAAAGCATTGTGCAACATTGTGCATATGAAAATAACGTAATGTCGGCGTTGCAGAATATGCCAATTAAGACACAGAAGTGTGCCTATTCAGTAACAGCGGTTGGTGAGCAGTAGTGACCGAGTGGGAGTCCTCACAGGAGAGAAGGGGTATATCCGAGTGTCATGCATATATTAGCATGTATAAATGTCGAAAAGCGTCCATGGGTTATGGACGCGTTGTTGGACGGCAGTCAATAGACTCCCTCCCTAGAGAATATTTTGGTTCTAGGTAGAGCAATCACGTGATCAGAGTGCAATGGATCACATTAAACCGACAATCTCCAAAGACATTTTCCTAATTCAGAAGCATGCCAAAGAGGTGATCAAAATACATAAGATCACTTAAAACTGAGAGCCTCCGTCAAGCGAGCAATTTAAAAGTACGACGGTAGACCAGTTTAAAAGTACGACGGTGAACCATAGACATCTGGAAGTATGAGGGAGTGATGTCACATGGCCAATCATAAACTGAGTCATACGGGGAATGTAAAAAAGAGAGAACACATTAGATGATTTGAGGAGCGCAAAGATAGGTAGAATATACCCAGAGGGTATGTTGGAAAAGTATATATACTCCTATTGAGCTACAGATTTGTTTGGAATTAAAACTATTGCCAGGTGATAGCAAGATGGAGCGGTGCACACATGTACGAATTCTACGGACTTCTCATAGTTCCCAAAGATTGAGCGCATGCGGTTCAAGAGTGTCTCTCAACTACGAGGGTAAGCTCATGTGAGGAAATAGTGGAATTCATGGTCCGAGTTGTGCCCCATGGCGACCGACCGTAATCTGCATATCCATTTGGATTCTGTCTGCCTCAATGTGAGGTCTCTATTCCCTCCTCGCTTATTCACAGGAATGTGGTCTATACCACAGAAAAGAAAAGACCTGTCACTCGAGTGTACCCTATTGTAATGTTCCGTCATGGGGTATCGTGTGTCGTTGTTAATAAGGGCTCGTCGATGTTCTTGAATACGAGTTTTCAAACATCGTGCTGTGCTCCCCACATAGACCTTGCCGCATGGGCACTCAAGTGTGTATATTACATATTTGGTATTGCAATTAATGAAGTGCCTGATGTGATGTATCTTACCGGTGTTGAAACTGAATTCTTTGCATTTGTTACGTCCCAAAGTGCATACATTGCAAGAGGTACATGTATAAAAACCAACCGGCGGCTTAGGTAACCAGGTATTATTTATCTTCTGTGTGGTCACATAGCTCGGACATAACGACCTTCTCAGTGTACGTCCTCTTCTATACACCAAAGAGGGTCTATCACTAATAATGGTGCGCAATCTGGGGATGTCTACCAGTAGATGCCAATGCTTTCTAAAGGCTTTGAAAATTTTGTCACTATGTGCAGTATAGTTCGTGTAGAAACTGATTCTTTCCCCTGTTTTGTGACTAGTGCACGAGTTCCTGGCAATTCCTTTATCAGTTTGTAGCAGAGTCTGAGATCTGGGAAGTTTTAAGACTCTACGTTCTGCTCTGTCCAATATATTGGGATGGTATCCCCTATGTGTGAAGCGCTGTTTGATATCCTTGATGTTCTCCCTGAATCCTTGTTCCTCACTACATAACCGTCTGGTTCTTACCATCTCCCCATACGGAATGTTGGAGATGACGGAGCTGGCATGCGCACTTGAAGCATGCAAGATACTGTTGCATGCTGTCTTTTTTCTGAACATTGTGCTGTGTATTAGGCCCTCTTTGATATAAAAATGGATATCCAGAAAATCAATATTTTCTTTGCTGTGTGACATCGTTAGTTGTACATTAAAGGAGTTATTGTTGAGGTATGCTAAATATTCCTTGAGTTGGATTTCTGAGCCTGACCATAGACACACAATGTCATCTATGTACCTCCCCCAGAACACAATGTAATTTGTCCAGGGGGAGGCATTCCTGCTCCATGCGTGCTCCCTCTCCTACCACCCCATAAAGAGGCCCGCATAAGAGGGAGCAAACCTGGTACCCATAGCCGTACCTTGGAGTTGGTGGTACCACCTTTCATCATGTTTGAAAAAGTTATTCGTGAGAATGAGCTCAATCATTTCCATGATCATGAGGTTATATGAATAGTGGTCAGCCCCTTCCTTGTCAAGGTAATGGCGGACTGCCAATAGGCCCAATTCCCTTTGTATGCAGGTATATAGTCCTACCACATCTAATGTGACAAACATAAGGTCATCAGACCATACAAAACCATTCAAATTTGACCAGGATATCCTTACTGTCTTTAAGGTAGGAGGGGAGATTGACTACATGTTTTTGTAATGTAATATCAACAAATTCGGACATTCGTTCTGTCGGAGATCCCACCCCCGAGATGATTGGTCGGCCCGGGGGGAAATCCCCACCCTTGTGGACCTTAGGAAGGATATATATACAGGGGAAGCGTGCCTGGTAGATGAAAAGGTATCTGAATTCATTGTCAGTTAGCAGGCATTCATTCTTCCATTCCATCAATCGGCCATTGATAGTAGTCTGTAGCTCTTTAGTGGGGTTGTACTCAATGGGCTCATAGCATTGCTGATCTCCTAGTTGTCGTGCTATTTCCTCCATATAATCCTCAATGTCCATTACCACTACGTTACCCCCCTTGTCAGCCTCCCTGATCACAATTTTGTCATCCTTCTGTAATCTATTCAAAGCTTCCCTCTCTGATCTGGTCAGATTGTAGCGATGTTGTCTATGTGGGCCAGTGCTCTCCAATTTATATAGTTCCTCAGTGATCATTTCTCCAAATCTATCTATGTTGGGATGATACCCCCCTTGTGGTACAAACTTAGATCGGCATTTCAAACCTGTGTCACGGTTGCAATCCTCAGCAATATCTAAATCATTCAAAATGGTTTGTATGTCAGGCATTTCATCATTCTCTAGTGATAATAAAGTTTGTACATGTCTAATATCCTCAATGGTTTTATCGGTAGCAGAAACATTTGAGACATGAGGAACAGTATAGGCTGTTTGCTGTGAAAAAAACTCTTTTAATTTTAACACACGGAGAAATTTGTATAAATCAACATGTACATCCACTAAGTCACCATATTGAGTTGGACAAAAGCCTAGTCCTTTCTTAAGAACAGTACATTCGTTCGCATCTAATTCCCTGTGTGAAAGGTTGATAATTTGAAGATCCATTGTTGGATCTGGCCTCGTGGCGTGGTCCTTAACCCCCTGGATTGTGGCCGTTCCCCGCCCCGGCCGTCACGGGCCACCCGTCTGGACTGCACCAAGGCCCTTCACCCGGAGCTACACGTGGTCGCATACTCCTCGTGGCTCCGCCATCTTGTTGGCATCCACGTCACACCGTGCCCCAGCCGGCGCGACCCCGCTCAACCCAGCCTCGACCCCAACGAAGCCCCGACATCGAGGCACCACGAACTGGCCAGGGGGTGCCGCAGGAACCATTCATCGCCCCGGCGGAGGACAGTATCGATGGGACCCCCAACTGTCCTCCCCTCTCGAGGTGTGATCACCCTGCAAACTCCCATGGGCCTGGCGCCTCTCCTGCTGGGCGTCTGGCCACCTCCACCCGGCCACTCCGCCCCCTCGGGCGCATAGGTCCGGACATCAAAGGGCTCCAGACCTATATCTGGGGCGACCCCACCACAGCTCGGCAGTTGTATCCCGGAGTCGAGAGCCCTGCTGATCGAATCGCGGCTGACCCTACGGAGACGAACTCTTGCCGGAACCATCACGAGCCCTGCTGACTGCGTCGCGGCTCCCTCCTGTGAACCCTTTTCTGAACCACCTGGAACATCGGAGCCCTGCAGACGCTGTCGCGGCCCAACCTCGCTGGAACCTTCCTCGGAGCCCTGCTGACGACGTCGCGGCTCGAGCTGAGCAGAAACCATCTTGAGAGCCCTGCTGATTGAATCGCGGCTCTCCACGAACTGTACGCCAGAGCCCTGCTGACGCCGTCGCGGCTCGACCCCTCCGAGAGCGGAGGTCCTCCAGCGTGAGGATAAGAACTGGGCCCCAGGTACCCTCGTACCACATTCCTGCCAAAGACTGTCCCGCTACCCCTACCCTTCCAAAGAGACATTGAGACTTTTGGTGGATCCCTCGATCCCTTCGTGTAAATATTGAACTCGTAACCTTTTATTGATGATAAAGAATTGCTTGTCTTGAGACAACCTCCTCGAGTCCGGTGTGGTGGTGTTACTGTGCTAGTACGGGATAGGAGAAGGATCTCTCAGGAGACTTCTCGGCAGCGCTCGGCTACTTCGTGCAGTGAGAGGGCCCCCCCCCCTTGGTGGTCTCACCGACTCCTCGGGGTCCGCCTTCCAACATTTGGTGGCCAGCGACGGGATCCGAGCCGAACGCAGTACGTACCAGCCAGTACCCACTAGCTACCCATCCAAACGAATAGCATCATGAGCAGCCAGGAAAACAACGCGACAATGGAGTTCCAGCCCGAACGGCTGGAAGAATATACGCACAAAGAATTAAAACAGTTCTGCAGAGACAAAGTGTGAGAAGTTGGCCTGGTATATGCTGTTCACTAGTTCTAGTGACCACCTTGTACCATGCCAAGCAACCCTTATGGTGTGGTTGTAAGTCAACCTTTTCGGACTAGCTGCCCTAGTGGTAGCGTAGGCTAAGCAGTCTTTGAGGCTAAACTCGTGATGCGTGTTAAGCAAGCTGTTTTACCAATAGTAACCCCCTTTTATACTAATGAAAGGACACCACACAGATATATATTCAAAATATATATGTATTTATTTCTCAAAGTAACCCCTAGTCTCTTTATGAGCACAGGAGCACAAATCGTCAAACAAGATTATCACAGAATACACAGAAGTTGCACTTTATATGGATAGGCCCTGGTGGCCACTCGAACCATATACTAAAATAGTGGTATAAGTACCACGAACAGAAAAGGGAAAAGGCCTAGGGCCTCTAGAATCGCTGGGCCTACAAGGAGCTAACGTCAGTTAGTGACCAGGAGGTCCACGGGTGGCGTGTGCAGAGCAAATAGTCACACGCGTGCTCCCATAGGTTTCAATGGGTGCGTAAAAAGTACAAAGTTACTGCAAAAGGAATCTTCCGGATGACCTAGGAACTTAAGATTTGGAACACAGGCACTAGAGATGTAATACTACACTTGGGCACAGGTGTGCCAGCTTTACCTCACCCACAGGAAGCGGGTGCATAGGCCTCGAAGTGCGTCGGGTTTCTTCTATCTGTTCCGTGGGGCCTGTAGACAAAAGTGCTGCAGGCGGTCGGTCGGGAAGAGATGCAGTGGATCCAAGAGTGGATCGGCGATATTGAAGACCTGAAAGCAGAGGGGACAGTGTTCACAGTCACTAGCCAGTGACCAGCGTGGCACCAGGTGGGTACCAGGCGATGTCGGGTGCAAACAGGAAGGAAGGTGTAGCTTGACTCTGCAGCCACGTGGTCCCTGAAGGTCGACGACGTCCAGGAGTCGAGTCACGAGCTGTCCCACGCAGGCTCTCGCTGTCGGCGGTGTCGGCGACTTGATCGAAGCAAACAAGCCTTGGCAAAAGCAATTGTTGTAGGCAAGGAGTTTAAGCTGATGGTTCTGACCAGCAAGGTCAGAGGAACTGCTCCTTTGGAGGGGAGCAAGGGCCAGTCTGGAGCAACCAGACCAGCGGTGTTTGTCGTAGATTTCGTCGCCAAGATGGCCACTAGCCAGCGGGCCAGCAACCGGTTAGGCGCGTCGAGTGGCAAAATGCAGAAGGGCCCCACGCAGATCGTGGAGATGCTGGAGGGCTCACCTTTGGTGCAGATGCTGCTCGAGGGTTGGGCTTCTCAGGACCCAAAGCACAACTTGGAGGGAGCCTCGGTTGTTGCACTGGTCAGCTTGTCGTAGTCGTTTCAAGATGGCTGGCTCCACGTGTCTCGGTGCCTCCACGGGTCTCCTCTTTGCGGAGACTGTGGATCGGGCGGTGAGAGGTCTGGAGGTCCAGGTCTTGTCAGTCTCTGGGCTCGGGCTCCGGCGGGAGGCGGCGGCAAAGCAGACGTTGATTCGCTGGATGGTGCTTGCGTTAGCAAGGTGGTCACTCCCTGACCACAGGGGAGATTGGCTTCAGTCCTCTGTGCAGCAGAGCGTCGAAGTTCCCGTCTTCTTCTTAGTTTTAAGTTGATTCCAGGATGTCTGAAGTCTTAGGACACAGCTCCTACCTTTAAGCGGATTCTAGGGGCCGGACTACCTGCTAGGTCCCTCCCTATGGGTGGGACCAGGAAGGGGGGTGGTTACACCCCCAATCCTTTGTCCAGCTCGCCCCAGGCCCGGGACTGGTGTGCCCCAGGATCGGTTTGAACTGGCATATGCACCGAGGCTCCTTGTGAGCCACAGGCATGTCTGGTTTCTTTCAAGCCCTACCTGACCAATACACAAAATCCTGTCTGGGGTGGTGCACGCACCTCCCCTGGCAGGAAACCCTTTGTCCACACCTCCCAAGCTGGAAGGACTCCCAGCAGCAGGAGGGCAGACTTGTGTCTGTGGTGGCAGCATCCATTTTGTGGAGCTGAGGCTATGTCTGATTTTATCCGGGTTTCAGGTACTGTACATGTCGTGTCCCTCTAGAAGGGTGGAATGCTAACCCCGTCGCCAGAATTGGCGAGGGGTTAGTATTCCAATTCGTATGACACCTTACTCGACATGTTTTGATAAAGCCAAACCAAAGATAGCATTTAACCGCGAGGTTCATAATGCACTTAAGAGTATATGGTATGACGATATCTGGAAACAGTAGAAGGAAGTGGTTCCGACCACTGCAGACAGGCTCAGCTCATGCCAGAGCACCATCTCACATGGAACCAAGCACTCTGCCTTCAGGATTGTTAAGGCCTGCCATAGGAGTGACTTATAGGTTACCAGGTGTCCCATTTAAGGTTAGGTATAGGTATACTACACCTAAGTAAGAGGTGATTACACCAACTTACCCCAGCTGAGTGAGCAGCCAGTTGTGTCAAATTGTTAGGCCAAGCCTGGGGTGGCACAATACATGCTTCAGCCCTTGGCAGGCCTTGGGTACACCAATGCCCTGGGTACCTAGTGTACACTGGTACAGGGGCTGACAGGGTGATCCAACCAATTGGGTATGTACCTAGGGTACATGGAGTCCATTTTAAAGAGAGAACAGCCAGGCTGAGATCCTGAATAGCAGGATCTCAGGCCAACTAAGTCGAAAAACCAGCTAGACACTAGGCAAAAATTTGGGGGTAACCATAGTCAGATATCCACCTTCCTACACAACCCCCCCCCAAACGAAGGGAGATAAGGCTGACCTTGACCAGGTAAGCCTATATTGCCCAAGTGGCCATATAAGGAGGAACCAGCACTGGCATGGTTACCCCCTGTCTCATGGTCCACTAAGCAATCCCTCACCCTAAGGGTATCAGAGGGTCTCCACCATAGGGAATCTCTACCTTTGGTGTGTCTTGGCAAAGTAAAAGGCTGGTGTTGAGATGGAGTACTGAAGTGAGTGTCCTCAAAGTGAGGCCTCAGCTTCCTCCAATCCCCCTCCACCATGGATGCCTTTCTTTCCTTAACTGAGTTGCACTGTGCTCTCAGGGTCAGCCTCTGGCTACCTAAAGCTGGAGGCTGGGTCCCTTTTGTGGGCTTACTGGAGGGACAGGTCAGGTTTGGGGCCCTAAGGTCCCAGGTTTGCCTGTGCCCAACAGAATCCCTCTGGGGGAGGTCCCTAACTACCTGTAAAGGAGATCCCTCAGGAATGTTTTTACCCATCACCTGACTAGGGCTACTAGCCAGGCAATCCTCATTCTTTTGATGGGGGGGTTCTTGTGGACAGGGGCCCTCTGGGGGTCCACTGGCCTCCCTGACCTCTGCAGCCCTGGGCTGACTGAGGCAGGGTAGAGAGAGGCAGGCTACCTGCACCAGACTGGGTCCCACCTTGGAAGGGGCCACTGACATCAGAGGCTCTGCCAGGCCAGGCCTGGCTACCTTTGGGGCAGTTCCTTCACAAGGGGTGAGGTCAGATCCCTGAGGAGGCTGACCTTTTCCTAATGTCTGGGGAGAGGGAGACTTTTCTTCCTCCCCACTACTCTCAGTTTGTGTGGAGTGATCCATAGTTTCAGGCTTCACTACACCTATGTCAGTCTGAGTATAGGCTGAGACCATTACAGCCTTGCCAACCTTTTCAGGGGGGCACTCAGTTTGTGTTTGAGCTGTGACTGTCACAGCTCTGCCAGTCTCTACAGGGAAGTCTGTCTGTGCCTGGGCTGTGGCTACCACTGCCCTTCCAACCTTTTCAGGGAGGAAATCTATTTGGACAGGGGTTGTGAATGGCACAACCCCCCTACCCTTTTGTGACAGGCCTACCATTTTAGAATGGGTGTCTCGTTCAACTCCAGCCCAAGCTGAGAGTTCTAAGTCATTCCCCAGTAAGCAGTCTACAGGCAAGGTTGGGGACACTGCCACCCTTTTAGGGCCAGTGACACCTCCCCAGCTGAGACATACCTCTGCCATGGGATGACTGTTCTGTTTGCCATCAATGTTGGTCACCTGGTAGGAGAAACCAGGCAAAAGCTGCTCAGAGGGAACTAGCCAATGGGCCACCATTGTGATGCTAGCTCCAGTGTCTCTGTAGGCCTCAGCTTTTGTACCATTGATGTAGGGCTCCTGTCTGTACCTACCCAAAGTGTTGGGACAGGCAGTGAAGTTGGCAAACCCCATGCCACCATCACAGACAAGAGTATCTGCTGCAGGGGAATTGGCTAAGCCAGGGTCCCCCTGTGTTCCCCAAGTAAACCCACCCAGATTTCTGGGGGCACTCCCACCACCTGGGGGATTACTGCTGACAGTAATAGGTGGTGTGACAGGAGTAATTGGAGGAACAGTTTTGTTTTTAGCCCTTGGGCAACCGCTGTCAGTTTTCCAATGCCCAGGAGTTTTACACTCATGGCAGTAGGGCTTTTTAGCTGTGGTAGAGGAGGGAGCTTGGGACCCACCACCCTGTGTGCAGTTTTGGGGCCCTGAGGAAGGTTTCTCTTTTTCTTTATCCCCACCCTTCTCTTGAGGCTTGGTGGTATCTTTCTTTTGGTCACCACCCTGGTTTTTAGGCCTGATCCTGGTCCTGACCCATTTATCTGCCCTCTTTCCCAATTCTTGGGGAGAGGTCAAATCTGAGTCTACCATGTGTTGATGGAGAAGCTGGTTTTGACAATTACTTAAAATCTGCTCTCTCATCATCAAATTGTACAATCCTGTATAATCAGACACCTTACTTCCCAGCAACCAACCCTCCAAAGCCTTAGTGGCACATTCCACATATTCAGACCAGTCCTGAGTCTGTGTCTTCTGGGTGTCTCTGAACATTAACCTGTACTGTTCAGTGGTTAAGCCTAACCCATCAACTAGGACACTCTTCAGGACTCTGTAATTTCTGACATCCTCTTCTCTAACAGTGAGGAGTCTATCTCTGCCTCTCCCCTCAAAGGAGAGCCATAAGATTGCTGCCCACTGGTCTTCAGGAACCTGCTGCACTTTGCAGGCTCTCTCAAGAGCAGTCATCCATTTGTGGATGTCATCCCCACTTTTGTAGGGGGGCACAATCTTGGACAGGTTCCTATTGTCAAAGACCCTATCTTTGTCCCTAGGGACATTGCTGCCACCAGTGGGTATAGACCCACTCTCTCTATGCTGTCTAGCCTTGCTCAGTTTCTCTTCCATCAGGGCTACTTCTAGCTCCTGCTTCCTGATCCTCAGCTGGGCTTCTTGCATCTTGGCCTCATGTTCCCTCCTCTGAGGGGTGGTCATCCTTTTCCTGGAGTGACCTTGAGAGCCTCTAGAGCCATGAGAAGCATTGGAGTCACCTGAGCGATTCCTTTGCCTCCCAAGCCCTGTGTTAAGTCCACTGGGGAGATCCAGTGGGGTGAACCCACTGTCAGTCCCCAATAGCCTTGGTTTAGCTGGGCCAAGTATAACACTTGGCACTGGGCTAGTTCTCCCTTCATCCTCACCACTGTCTGTATCCCCCTCACTTTCCTCCTCTGTAGTATGGTTTTCATCTAAGGGATGGCTATTGGAAAGGGGTACTTCAGTGGCATCTTCAGAAGGGGGGCCTCCTGTTCCTGTCCCTAAGGGGGCTAACTGGGAAGCTCTCTTGAGCTCTCTCTGATTCTCATCTTCTTGCAAGAGTGCTCTGAGCACAGCAGAGGTAGGGTTCTTGGGCTGTTTAAGGCCTCTAAGAGTTGCCAACTGCCTGAGCTCATTCTGATTAAGGGTAGCAAAGATGGATGGTGCCCTCGGGGGGTCACTCTCAACAGAGATGGGTACAGTGGACCCCTCTGCCCCAGCCATTGCTCTTAAGTGTGGGTGGATGTGTTGCAATCTACCTACACTTGGGTTTACCTACTAAACCTATCTAGTAGTTGTAGTCAGGGTGTGCTACTCCCTTTGCTCTACAACAACTAAGTTCAGTAGAACTTAAGTATATCTAATCTTGTTTTATATGTACCTACAGGTACCTATGTGATCTTTCAATTGGTAACCAAGAGATTACAATGGTAAAACACAGCAAGCTCAAATCCAACCGCTGCTCACCAATGTGAGAAGTTGGCCTGGTATATGCTGTTCACTAGTTCTAGTGACCACCTTGTACCATGCCAAGCAACCCTTATGGTGTGGTTGTAAGTCAACCTTTTCGGACTAGCTGCCCTAGTGGTAGCGTAGGCTAAGCAGTCTTTGAGGCTAAACTCGTGATGCGTGTTAAGCAAGCTGTTTTACCAATAGTAACCCCCTTTTATACCAATGAAAGGACACCACACAGATATATATTCAAAATATATATGTATTTATTTCTCAAAGTAACCCCTAGTCTCTTTATGAGCACAGGAGCACAAATCGTCAAACAAGATTATCACAGAATACACAGAAGTTGCACTTTATATGGATAGGCCCTGGTGGCCACTCAAACCATATACTAAAATAGTGGTATAAGTACCACGAACAGAAAAGGGAAAAGGCCTAGGGCCTCTAGAATCGCTGGGCCTACAAGGAGCTAACGTCAGTTAGTGACCAGGAGGTCCACGGGTGGCGTGTGCAGAGCAAATAGTCACACGTGTGCTCCCATAGGTTTCAATGGGTGCGTAAAAAGTACAAAGTTACTGCAAAAGGAATCTTCCGGATGACCTAGGAACTTAAGATTTGGAACACAGGCACTAGAGATGTAATACTACACTTGGGCACAGGTGTGCCAGCTTTACCTCACCCACAGGAAGCGGGTGCATAGGCCTCGAAGTGCGTCGGGTTTCTTCTATCTGTTCCGTGGGGCCTGTAGACAAAAGTGCTGCAGGCGGTCGGTCGGGAAGAGATGCAGTGGATCCAAGAGTGGATCGGCGATATTGAAGACCTGAAAGCAGAGGGGACAGTGTTCACAGTCACTAGCCAGTGACCAGCGTGGCACCAGGTGGGTACCAGGCGATGTCGGGTGCAAACAGGAAGGAAGGTGTAGCTTGACTCTGCAGCCACGTGGTCCCTGAAGGTCGACGACGTCCAGGAGTCGAGTCCCGAGCTGTCCCACGCAGGCTCTCGCTGTCGGCGGTGTCAGCGACTTGATCGAAGCAAACAAGCCTTGGCAAAAGCAATTGTTGTAGGCAAGGAGTTTAAGCTGATGGTTCTGACCAGCAAGGTCAGAGGAACTGCTCCTTTGGAGGGGAGCAAGGGCCAGTCTGGAGCAACCAGACCAGCGGTGTTTGTCGTAGATTTCGTCGCCAAGATGGCCACTAGCCAGCGGGCCAGCAACCGGTTAGGCGCATCGAGTGGCAAAATGCAGAAGGGCCCCACGCAGATCGTGGAGATGCTGGAGGGCTCACCTTTGGTGCAGATGCTGCTCGAGGGTTGGGCTTCTCAGGACCCAAAGCACAACTTGGAGAGAGCCTCGGTTGTTGCACTGGTCAGCTTGTCGTAGTCGTTTCAAGATGGCTGGCTCCACGTGTCTCGGTGCCTCCACGGGTCTCCTCTTTGCGGGGACTGTGGATCGGGCGGTGAGAGGTCTGGAGGTCCAGGTCTTGTCAGTCTCTGGGCTCGGGCTCCGGCGGGAGGCGGCGGCAAAGCAGACGTTGATTCGCTGGATGGTGCTTGCGTTAGCAAGGTGGTCACTCCCTGACCACAGGGGAGATTGGCTTCAGTCCTCTGTGCAGCAGAGCGTCGAAGTTCCCGTCTTCTTCTTAGTTTTAAGTTGATTCCAGGATGTCTGAAGTCTTAGGACACAGCTCCTACCTTTAAGCGGATTCTAGGGGCCGGACTACCTGCTAGGTCCCTCCCTATGGGTGGGACCAGGAAGGGGGGTGGTTACACCCCCAATCCTTTGTCCAGCTCGCCCCAGGCCCGGGACTGGTGTGCCCCAGGATCGGTTTGAACTGGCATATGCACCGAGGCTCCTTGTGAGCCACAGGCATGTCTGGTTTCTTTCAAGCCCTACCTGACCAATACACAAAATCCTGTCTGGGGTGGTGCACGCACCTCCCCTGGCAGGAAACCCTTTGTCCACACCTCCCAAGCTGGAAGGACTCCCAGCAGCAGGAGGGCAGACTTGTGTCTGTGGTGGCAGCATCCATTTTGTGGAGCTGAGGCTATGTCTGATTTTATCCGGGTTTCAGGTACTGTACATGTCGTGTCCCTCTAGAAGGGTGGAATTCTAACCCCGTCGCCAGAATTGGCGAGGGGTTAGTATTCCAATTCGTATGACACCTTACTCGACATGTTTTGATAAAGCCAAACCAAAGATAGCATTTAACCGCGAGGTTCATAATGCACTTAAGAGTATATGGTATGACGATATCTGGAAACAGTAGAAGGAAGTGGTTCCGACCACTGCAGACAGGCTCAGCTCATGCCAGAGCACCATCTCACATGGAACCAAGCACTCTGCCTTCAGGATTGTTAAGGCCTGCCATAGGAGTGACTTATAGGTTACCAGGTGTCCCATTTAAGGTTAGGTATAGGTATACTACACCTAAGTAAGAGGTGATTACACCAACTTACCCCAGCTGAGTGAGCAGCCAGTTGTGTCAAATTGTTAGGCCAAGCCTGGGGTGGCACAATACATGCTTCAGCCCTTGGCAGGCCTTGGGTACACCAATGCCCTGGGTACCTAGTGTACACTGGTACAGGGGCTGACAGGGTGATCCAACCAATTGGGTATGTACCTAGGGTACATGGAGTCCATTTTAAAGAGAGAACAGCCAGGCTGAGATCCTGAATAGCAGGATCTCAGGCCAACTAAGTCGAAAAACCAGCTAGACACTAGGCAAAAATTTGGGGGTAACCATAGTCAGATATCCACCTTCCTACACAAAGGCATTGCAACCACCAGCCTCGGTACCAAGGAAGAGATGCAGAAAGCTCTGAGGGCATGGTTGGAGGCTGGGGCAGGCCCCTCCCAGGAAGAAGGGCCCTTGCCCCTGACGGAGACCACAGCAACCGCACTGACCCCGGCAACCGGAGGAAGAAAGAGCCTAGAAACCGGCCTCTCCGAGGAAGAAATACGAGAGCGGGAAAAGGTCCGGAGCCACGAACTAGAGCTCGCCCGACTACGGCTGGACGGCGAACTCCAGCTGGCAGAAAAGAAACTGGCCCTCGAGCAGCTACGCCTTCAAGAAGAAATAGAAGAGAAGAGACGACACCGGGAGTTGGAGGAAAAGAAACTAACTCTTGAGCACGAGCGCAGTCTCAAGGAGCTCGAGATCAAGGCCAAGAACGGAGGGACCAACACCCCCAGTACTAGAGACACTCTACCGCCCCCCGAGGCCAAGGTGCATATCCCGAAGGAGGTTGTCAAGGAGTATTACAAGAATGACGATATCCAACAATGGTTCAAGGCCTACGAGGTGGCCATGACCTCCCATCGGGTGCCCCGAAAAGACTGGGGCGCAGGCCTGTGGGGGCGATTCCTGAGTGAAGGGCGGGACACGCTGCCCCAGCTACCGGAGGAGGTGATGACCTCCTACGATCACATGAAGGAGGCCCTGCTCACCCGCTACGGGCTAACAGCGGAGATGTACCGCCAGCGGTTCCGAGACTGCAAGAAAATCCCGGGTACCACATGGGTGGAATATGTGGACTTTTTCAGTCGGGCCCTAGAAGGGTGGATCAAAGGCAGCAAAGTAACCACCTACGGACAACTGGTCGACCTCATCGTCTGGGAACATCTTTCCAACAATTGCTTCGTGGAACTGAGACAGCACCTCCTCGACAGCAAAATGACCGACCCGCGAAAACTTGCCGTCGAGGCCGATCGATGGGTCAACTCCCGGGTCCCCCGGAGCTCAATGGGGGAGTACCAGAGGAACCCCAACGGACCCCCACGCCAGCGCGGTGGGGGGGGAGGGCCGAACAGGAACCGAGACCCTCCCGCTGGGGCCCCCAGGAGCCCCCCTCGAGGGCCACCGCAGCCACATCTCTCCCCGAGCCTAGCGCGAAGGGTGGGCCCGGCCCGACCCGGACCACGGCCACCAGTGACCTGCTATGGCTGCCAACAAACCGGACACTTTGCCAGCGACCCGGCCTGCCCCCTGAACCGAAGAAACGGGGCCGGCGGGCCCCCGCCCCGGCAGCTGACAGCCGCCGCCTTGGGGGGAGAGGAGGAAGAAGAGGCCCTCGACCGAGAAAACACTGAGTGGGAGCCGGCAGCCATGTCCCTGGTCTGCCTGGGTAGCCGAGAGATGGTACCCTGCACCCCCATCCCAACCAACACCCAGAAGTACCGGCAGCAGGTCACGGTCAACGGACAACGGGCCGAAGCCCTTCGCGACACCGGCGCCAGTATCACCGCTGTCCGCTGCCACCTGGTGACCCCTGAACAGATTCTACCGAATGTGCTGTGCCCTCTGCGGACGGCCGACAACAGTGAAAGCCTATGCCAGATGGCCCTGGTCCCCTTCGAGTGGGGAGGGGTGACGGGCCTGCTGAAGGTGACGGTGCGCGACGACGCCCCGGTCGACTGCCTCCTGGGGAACGACTTGGAGAGTTCCCCCTGGGCTCAAGTAGAACGACGAGAGCACCTCCGAATGTTGGGACTGGCTGATTGGGCCTGCGCCATCACCCGGTCCATGACCGCCCAGGCCCCCCGCTCCTCCTCGACCTCCGGGACTGCCCGACCCGAGGGGCTCACACCCCCTCCCGCCAGCAGCGAGGAGGAGGCGGACACCGACCCCGGGCCCAGCGAATCCTCCCCCGAAGAGATGGCTTCTCCGAGCGCCCTACCAGAACTGACGCAATGGCAACATGAAGGGGGCCCCACCCGAGAGCAGTTCCAGCAAGAGCAACAGTCCTGTCCCTCTCTCGAAGGGGTCCGACAGCAGGCGACCGCGCAAGCCAACGGTGACCAGACCGGCACCCACTGGATCTACTGGGCCGAGGGCCTGTTGTACAGTGAACAGAAAGTGGCAGAACTCGGGGCCGGCCGCGTGTTGGTGGTCCCCCTCTGCTTCCGGGAGTTCCTTCTCAACCTGGCCCATGATGTGCCCCTCGCCGGACACTTGGGGCAAGACAAAACGTACAGTCGTCTGGTGACCCACTTCTACTGGCCCCGGATGCGGAGAGATGTGGACAACCACTGCCGGTCCTGCCAGACCTGCCAAGCCAGCGGAAAGACGGGGGGTCGGGTCAAGGCCCCCCTCCAGCCCTTTCCCGCCGTCAGCACCCCGTTTGAACGAGTGGGAATCGACATTGTGGGACCCCTGGACCCCCAAACCGCCCTGGGCCACCGCTTCATCCTGGTCCTCGTGGACCACGCCACCAGGTACCCGGAGGCGGTCCCGCTCAGAACTATAACGGCCCCTGTGGTAGGCCGGGCCTTGATGGGGATCTTCTCCCGAGTGGGATTCCCCAGCGAAGTGGTGAGCGACCGTGGCACGAACTTTATCTCCAGGTACATGCGGTCCCTGTGGCAACAATGCGGGGTCACATACAAGTTCACGACCCCATATCACCCTCAGGGGAACGGACTGGTTGAGCGGTTCAACCGAACATTGAAAGGGATGATCCAGGGCCTGGAAGAACCCCTCAGGCGGAAATGGGATGTCCTGCTGCCCTGCCTCCTGTTTGCCTATCGGGAGGTCCCGCAGAAGTCCCTGGGGTTCAGCCCGTTTGAACTATTGTATGGGCACCCGGTCCGCGGACCACTCAGCCTGGTCAAGGAGGGCTGGGAGATGAAGCCCCGAGGCGCCCCTCCTGACGTCTACCGATACCTCCTGACCCTCCGAAACCAGACCCGCAAGTTCCGAGCCATAGCCGAAGCCAACCTCGAGGCCAGCCAGGAGGACATGAAGCGGTGGTACGATCGCAACACTTCTACGGTAGAATTCGAGCCAGGTCAGAAAGTATGGGTCAAGGCCCCGGTCGAACCCGGCGCCCTCCAGGACAAGTGGACCGGGCCCTTCAAGGTGGTGGAGAAGAAAAGTCCCGTCACCTACCTGGTCGATCTGGAGTCCCCCCGGAACCCCCTCCGGGTCCTACATGCGAACAGGCTAAAACCCCACTTCGCCCGGACCGAACTGAGCCTGCTGCTGGCGACCGACGAGGGGGGCGAGGACGACTCCGAGCCCTTGCCCGACCTCTTGCAATCCGACAGTCACGATGGATCGATCGAAGGGGTCCAACTCGCCTCGTCCCTGACCCCGGAGCAGCGCAACGACTGCCAGCGATTACTGCGGGACTACGCAGCCCTCTTCTCTCTCACCCCGGGGGTGACCCACTGGTGCGTCCACGACGTCGACACCGGGGAGAACCCCCCCATACGACACAGAGCCTACCGGGTGCCTGACCGAGTGCGGGCCTGCATCCAGGCCGAAGTAGCGAAGATGCTGGCCCTGGGGGTCATCGAGCCTTCCGACAGCCCGTGGACCAGCCCTGTCGTCCTGGTGCCCAAGGCCGCAGCTCCCGGTCACCCCCCGGAGTTGCGATTCTGCGTGGACTACCGAGACGGACGCACACCCGATACCCCGGGCCGACGAACTGATCGACCGCCTAGGGGCCGCTCGCTACTTGAGCACGCTGGACCTCACCGCCGGGTACTGGCAAATCCAGCTCACCCCCGGCGCCCAAGAAAGATCCGCCTTTTCGACTCCGGATGGGCATTACCACTTTCGGGTGATGCCCTTCGGAATGAAGAACGCCCCGGCCACCTTCCAAAGACTGGTGAACAAGGTTTTGGCCGGGCTTGAGGCCTTCAGCGCGGCCTACTTAGATGACATTGCCGTGTACAGCAACCACTGGGCCGAGCACCTCCTCCACCTGGAGGCCGTCCTGGCCGCCCTCCAGCGGGCCGGGCTCACAATCAAGGCCAGCAAATGCCAAATCGGCCACGGATCCGTGACCTACCTGGGCCATCAAGTGGGGAGCGGGCAGGTGGCCCCCCTCCAAGTGAAGATAGATGCCATCCAGACCTGGGAACCCCCCACTACCCAGACCGCTGTCCGGGCCTTCCTGGGCCTCACCGGATACTACCGGCGGTTTATCCGGGACTATGGGAGCATTGTTGGCCCCCTCACAGAGTTAACGTCCAAAAAAACCCCAAGAAGGTACACTGGACACCCCGCTGCCAAACAGCCTTCGACACCCTCAAAACGGCCATGTGTACTGCTCCGGTGCTGCAAGCCCCGGACTACCAGAAGGAGTTCGTGGTACAGACGGACGCCTCCGAGTATGGGATCGGGGCCGTCCTCTCCCAAACTGACGAAAGGGGGCTCGACAGACCAGTGGCCTTCATCAGCCGGCGACTACTGCCCCGGGAGCAACGCTGGAGCACTATTGAGCGCGAGGCCTTCGCTGTGGTGTGGGCCCTCAAGAAGCTCCGGCCCTACCTCTTTGGCGCCCACTTCCGGGTCCAGACCGACCACCGGCCCTTGCAATGGTTAATGCGAATGCGGGGCGAGAACCCCAAGCTGCCGCGATGGTCCATCTCGCTACAAGGGATGGACTTTGACGTCGAACACCGGCCCGGCAATGACCACGCCAACGCCGACGGCCTGTCCCGCTTCTTGCGCCTTGACGAGGAGAATCCCCAAGGAGATGGGTGACTCTCCATGCCTTCGGCTGGGGGGGACGCCTGTTGGACCTGGCCTCGTGGCGTGGTCCTTAACCCCCTGGATTGTGGCCGTTCCCCGCCCCGGCCGTCACGGGCCACCCGTCTGGACTGCACCAAGGCCCTTCACCCGGAGCTACACGTGGTCGCATACTCCTCGTGGCTCCGCCATCTTGTTGGCATCCACGTCACACCGTGCCCCAGCCGGCGCGACCCCGCTCAACCCAGCCTCGACCCCAACGAAGCCCCGACATCGAGGCACCACGAACTGGCCAGGGGGTGCCGCAGGAACCATTCATCGCCCCGGCGGAGGACAGTATCGATGGGACCCCCAACTGTCCTCCCCTCTCGAGGTGTGATCACCCTGCAAACTCCCATGGGCCTGGCGCCTCTCCTGCTGGGCGTCTGGCCACCTCCACCCGGCCACTCCGCCCCCTCGGGCGCATAGGTCCGGACATCAAAGGGCTCCAGACCTATATCTGGGGCGACCCCACCACAGCTCGGCAGTTGTATCCCGGAGTCGAGAGCCCTGCTGATCGAATCGCGGCTGACCCTACGGAGACGAACTCTTGCCGGAACCATCACGAGCCCTGCTGACTGCGTCGCGGCTCCCTCCTGTGAACCCTTTTCTGAACCACCTGGAACATCGGAGCCCTGCAGACGCTGTCGCGGCCCAACCTCGCTGGAACCTTCCTCGGAGCCCTGCTGACGACGTCGCGGCTCGAGCTGAGCAGAAACCATCTTGAGAGCCCTGCTGATTGAATCGCGGCTCTCCACGAACTGTACGCCAGAGCCCTGCTGACGCCGTCGCGGCTCAACCCCTCCGAGAGCGGAGGTCCTCCAGCGTGAGGATAAGAACTGGGCCCCAGGTACCCTCGTACCACATTCCTGCCAAAGACTGTCCCGCTACCCCTACCCTTCCAAAGAGACATTGAGACTTTTGGTGGATCCCTCGATCCCTTCGTGTAAATATTGAACTCGTAACCTTTTATTGATGATAAAGAATTGCTTGTCTTGAGACAACCTCCTCGAGTCCGGTGTGGTGGTGTTACTGTGCTAGTACGGGATAGGAGAAGGATCTCTCAGGAGACTTCTCGGCAGCGCTCGGCTACTTCGTGCAGTGAGAGGGCCCCCCCCCCCTTGGTGGTCTCACCGACTCCTCGGGGTCCGCCTTCCAACATCCATTAATGAATTCTGGGCAACTTTCAAACTAGTATTAACCCCCGTGGTGGAAAGTCTAGTTTGGTTCAGCGGGACCAGGGCCCCATCTGTTCTTAATCCTTCTTGGATTCATTAAAAGAGTTTTTTTCACAGCAAACAGCCTATACTGTTCCTCATGTCTCAAATGTTTCTGCTACCGATAAAACCATTGAGGATATTAGACATGTACAAACTTTATTATCACTAGAGAATGATGAAATGCCTGACATACAAACCATTTTGAATGATTTAGATATTGCTGAGGATTGCAACCGTGACACAGGTTTGAAATGCCGATCTAAGTTTGTACCACAAGGGGGGTATCATCCCAACATAGATAGATTTGGAGAAATGATCACTGAGGAACTATATAAATTGGAGAGCACTGGCCCACATAGACAACATTGCTACAATCTGACCAGATCAGAGAGGGAAGCTTTGAATAGATTACAGAAGGATGACAAAATTGTGATCAGGGAGGCTGACAAGGGGGGTAACGTAGTGGTAATGGACATTGAGGATTATATGGAGGAAATAGCACGACAACTAGGAGATCAGCAATGCTATGAGCCCATTGAGTACAACCCCACTAAAGAGCTACAGACTACTATCAATGGCCGATTGATGGAATGGAAGAATGAATGCCTGCTAACTGACAATGAATTCAGATACCTTTTCATCTACCAGGCACGCTTCCCCTGTATATATATCCTTCCTAAGGTCCACAAGGGTGGGGATTTCCCCCCGGGCCGACCAATCATCTCGGGGGTGGGATCTCCGACAGAACGAATGTCCGAATTTGTTGATATTACATTACAAAAACATGTAGTCAATCTCCCCTCCTACCTTAAAGACAGTAAGGATATCCTGGTCAAATTGAATGG
The DNA here is from genome assembly GCF_964204655.1 of Triturus cristatus. NCBI lineage: Eukaryota > Metazoa > Chordata > Amphibia > Caudata > Salamandridae > Triturus > Triturus cristatus. Next base: position 123,581 of record NW_028187456.1, read on the forward strand.
TTTTGTATGGTCTGATGACCTTATGTTTGTCACATTAGATGTGGTAGGACTATATACCTGCATACAAAGGGAATTGGGCCTATTGGCAGTCCGCCATTACCTTGACAAGGAAGGGGCTGACCACTATTCATATAACCTCATGATCATGGAAATGATTGAGCTCATTCTCACGAATAACTTTTTCAAACATGATGAAAGGTGGTACCACCAACTCCAAGGTACGGCTATGGGTACCAGGTTTGCTCCCTCTTATGCGGGCCTCTTTATGGGGTGATACGAGAGGGAGCACGCATGGAGCAGGAATACCTCCCCCTGGACAAATTACATCGTGTTCTGGGGGAGGTACATAGATGACATTGTGTGTCTATGGTCAGGCTCAGAAATCCAACTCAAGGAATATTTAGCATACCTCAACAATAACTCCTTTAATGTACAACTAACGATGTCACACAGCAAAGAAAATATTGATTTTCTGGATATCCATTTTTATATCAAAGAGGGCCTAATACACAGCACAATGTTCAGAAAAAAGACAGCATGCAACAGTATCTTGCATGCTTCAAGTGCGCATGCCAGCTCCGTCATCTCCAACATTCCGTATGGGGAGATGGTAAGAACCAGACGGTTATGTAGTGAGGAACAAGGATTCAGGGAGAACATCAAGGATATCAAACAGCGCTTCACACATAGGGGATACCATCCCAATATATTGGACAGAGCAGAACGTAGAGTCTTAAAACTTCCCAGATCTCAGACTCTGCTACAAACTGATAAAGGGATTGCCAGGAACTCGTGCACTAGTCACAAAACAGGGGAAAGAATCAGTTTCTACACGAACTATACTGCACATAGTGACAACATTTTCAAAGCCTTTAGAAAGCATTGGCATCTACTGGTAGACATCCCCAGATTGCGCACCATTATTAGTGATAGACCCTCTTTGGTGTATAGAAGAGGACGTACACTGAGAAGGTCGTTATGTCCGAGCTATGTGACCACACAGAAGATAAATAATACCTGGTTACTTAAGCCGCCGGTTGGTTTTTATACATGTACCTCTTGCAATGTATGCACTTTGGGACGTAACAAATGCAAAGAATTCAGTTTCAACACCGGTAAGATACATCACATCAGGCACTTCATTAATTGCAATACCAAATATGTAATATACACACTTGAGTGCCCATGCGGCAAGGTCTATGTGGGGAGCACAGCACGATGTTTGAAAACTCGTATTCAAGAACATCGACGAGCCCTTATTAACAACGACACACGATACCCCATGACGGAACATTACAATAGGGTACACTCGAGTGACAGGTCTTTTCTTTTCTGTGGTATAGACCACATTCCTGTGAATAAGCGAGGAGGGAATAGAGACCTCACATTGAGGCAGACAGAATCCAAATGGATATGCAGATTACGGTCGGTCGCCATGGGGCACAACTCGGACCATGAATTCCACTATTTCCTCACATGAGCTTACCCTCGTAGTTGAGAGACACTCTTGAACCGCATGCGCTCAATCTTTGGGAACTATGAGAAGTCCGTAGAATTCGTACATGTGTGCACCGCTCCATCTTGCTATCACCTGGCAATAGTTTTAATTCCAAACATATCTGTAGCTCAATAGGAGTATATATACTTTTCCAACATACCCTCTGGGTATATTCTACCTATCTTTGCGCTCCTCAAATCATCTAATGTGTTCTCTCTTTTTTACATTCCCCGTATGACTCAGTTTATGATTGGCCATGTGACATCACTCCCTCATACTTCCAGATGTCTATGGTTCACCGTCGTACTTTTAAACTGGTCTACCGTCGTACTTTTAAATTGCTCGCTTGACGGAGGCTCTCAGTTTTAAGTGATCTTATGTATTTTGATCACCTCTTTGGCATGCTTCCGAATTAGGAAAATGTCTTTGGAGATTGTCGGTTTAATGTGATCCATTGCACTCTGATCACGTGATTGCTCTACCTAGAACCAAAATATTCTCTAGGGAGGGAGTCTATTGACTGCCGTCCAACAACGCGTCCATAACCCATGGACGCTTTTCGACATTTATACATGCTAATATATGCATGACACTCGGAAATACCCCTTCTCTCCTGTGAGGACTCCCACTCGGTCACTACTGCAATGTTGCACAATGCTTTGACACCCCTGCGCTTCTCGTGAAAGGACCCCCATGTGATCCACAACTGTTTACTAACCGGTTTTAACTGAATATGCACTACTTGCCTCTTCACCGGGCATACTTTGCATCTCCGACATCGTATTTACTTTTGACAGTATTGGCGGTTCCCTTGATATACTTATTTTCCAACTGGTTACGCCCCGCACCGTCTTGACCTCACGTGCGCTCTTTTCCTTTACAAACTGGTGCTTTCTAAGACTTTGACGTTGCGTATTTGCCTTTCAAATCCGACGCGCCTTGAACCGCTGACGTAGCGTCCGACTTGGCACACATTGGCTAAACCCCTGACACACCCACTGATAACTCGTGACATGTCTTGACGTTCTTGACGTTTCTATCTGAGCCTTCACGCCAACCCGGCCTCTGTCAACCCCTATGGTATACAACCGGGTTTCCTAGGAAACCGCCTAAGCAGGGTCAGCATTGGCCGCCTGTCAAACGCCCATCCTCGACCGGTGACGTGCTCTGACGTACGTCGAACTTTGCACACGCACGCTTGCTGTTAAAACACGGCGTCTGCCCCAGGTCACATTACGGGACACTCGTAGGGGAGAGCACGGACTACCGTCACGTTACAGGTATGCAGGGAAATTATTGGTAACTTTATGTTGTTGTTGGCTTGCGGCATGGGGCTGCCGTAGCAAAGGCTTGGCTGCCGTAGCAAAGGCTTGGCTTTTATTTGATCCTGCCGTTTTGTGGCAGGGGGCTGCTTTTACCACAGTTCTGGTTTTGACCCGATCCCAGGGCGCAATTACATGCTTTCCTATGTTCCGTGAAGACCTTTTTTCTTCTTTTTTCCTTTATCTTCTTTCGCGAGTCGCTGGGATTATGCAGGTTGCCTGACTGGTTTTTGTGATACACAGCAAAGACCCTCACGATAGTAAATTCCAAGTAGTGAACAAATACTTGTTGTTAACTGTGCAATGGGACGTCACATTGACCTTTTCTTTCCTCGTGTGGAGGCACGGTTTGGCTCACGCCTATGTGCGCAGGGCGGATGTATTGTTCGCAGGGACAGGGGTCCTTCTACATCCAATGCGGGCTGAATTTATATTTGTGCTGTTTTAGCCTCAACGAGACTTTGTCAGTCCTAATGGCAATTCGTTTTGTATGTTTCTCGTTTTCGGTTATTGGGTGTATATTTGAAACTTTGAAATTATAGCTTTCATGTAGTGTTTACCAACATGATGTTCATAGATGGCTTCTCTACTTTTTCAGTCAGAAACACCAGAATGGAAATTCACGCTTTTTAGACTGACATTATGTTCGGACCAAGTTTTAATATTAATTATTTATATTCAGCTTCCGTTTTTTCTGTTTTTACAGATACGTGCACAGTGCCCTTATCAAGGTGGCACTGGAAGTTCAATCAGGATTGTTTACCAAACCAAAACACAACGTGATTCACAGTTCGTCGAGAGACGGTCACTGGTCTACATATACTTCGGTTATATTATTGGATTGCACTCGCACTTCTACTTATGGTACGTGTCTCCCCGCAGGAGACGGCTTCTTATTAGTTTACTTCCTGCTTTTGTCTCCCTACTCAACTTGCTTTTTGCTATCTCTATACATAATAGTTTATGGCCTACTTGGGTCAATCCAAGATTGAAATGACACAGATACGCCCATGTCCCCCCCCCCCCATCCTTCTCTCTCCACCTCTGATAAAGTATTCTACACCACACATGGTTAGATGGGGTAGCAAGATATTAACCACTGATATAGGATCTACGCTCTAGTTGGGGACATCTTTGATTAAATAATATTTTCCAGCATTAAGGGTTTTTTCAAAAATATACTCGCTTTGGAATCACAGCGGCACACTCTTGCTCCCCCTGTTATTAATGAAATGTTTTTATTCGTAATGTTATGTGTTGTTCTATATAATATTGCTTTGTGTGGCAATGTTTATATACCCATAACTCATGGTATATCCATGATCTGTCCTGTGCATATTCTCTTAGTATGTGTTAACTTTTAAATGGGCTGAGGCTTTGTTTGGACGATTAACTTAAAATAAAGACTTTTTGTATACCAACTACTGACCACTTGGTGTAATATACTCACAAACAAATTGGTGGTGCACCACCCCGAACCCCTTTTTGAAACTCATTGATCTGCCTGGCAGTTGGCATCCACTAACGGCGGATGCAGGGGTGTTAGTATGCACACCGTCATCAACTAATACTATTTCATAAACATTGGGAACAAAGTAAGGAGGTGCAGTCATCGGAGTCCGCCGTTAACCCTGCTTTCTTTTCAAATGCAACTTCTGTGTATCCTACTGTATTCTTGTTTAACGATTTGTGCTCCTGTGCTCATAAAGAGACTAGGGTTTACTTTGAGAAATAAATACATATATATTTTGAATATATATCTGTGTGGTGTCCTTTCATTGGTATAAAAGGGGGTTGCATTTGGTAAAACAGCTGGCTTAACACGCTTCACGAGTTTAGCCTCAAAGACTGCTTAGCCTACGCTACCACTAGGGCAGCTAGTCCGAAAAGGTTGACTTACAACCACACCATAAGGGTTGCTTGGCATGGTACAAGGTGGTCACTTTAACTAGTGAACATCATAAACCAGGCCAACTTCTCACACTGAGGAACGACGCCGTACACTCTGTGATACTGAGCCCACTGACACTGAGTAGCGACGCCTTACACTCTGTGATACTGAGCCCACTGACACTGAGTAGCGACGCCTTCCACTCTGTTATACGGAGTCCACTGACACTGAGGAGTGACGCCTTACACTCTGTGATACAGAGCCCACTGACACTGAGGAGTGACGCCTTACACTCTGTGATACGGAGGCCACTGACACTGAGGAGCAAAGCCTTATACTCTGTGATATGGAGCCCACTGACTCAGAGGAGCGATGCCTTACACTCTGTGATACAGAGCCCAATGATACTGAGGAGCAACGCCATACACTCTGTGATACGGAGCCCACTGACACTGAGGAGCGATGCCTTACACGCTGTGATATGGAGCCCACTGTCACTGAGTAGCGACGCCGTACACTCTGTGATACAGAGCCCACTGACACTGAGGAGCAACACCATACACGCTGTGATACGGAGCCCACTGACACTGAGGAGCGACACCTTACACTCTGTGATACGGAGCCCACTGACACTGAGGAGCGACGCCTTACACGCTGTGATACGAAGCCCACTGACACTGAGGAGCGACGCCGTACACTCTGTGATACGGAGCCCACTGGCACTGAGGAGCGACGTCTTAAACTCTGTGATACGGAGCCCACTGACAAAGATGAGCGACGCCTTACACTCTGATACGGAGCCCACTGACGGTGAGGAGCGACGCCGTACACTCTGTGATACGGAGCCCACTGACACTGAGGAGCGACGCCGTACTGTGAGAAGTTGGCCTGGTATATGATGTTCACTAGTTAAAGTGACCACCTTGTACCATGCAAGCAACCCTTATGGTGTGGTTGTAAGTCAACCTTTTTGGACTAGCTGCCCTAGTGGTAGCGTAGGCTAAGCAGTCTTTGAGGCTAAACTCGTGAAACGTGTTAAGCAGGCTGTTTTACCAAATGTAACCCCCCTTTATACCAATGAAAGGACACCACACAGATATATATTGAAAATATATATGTATTTATTTCTCAAAGTATCCCCTAGACTCTTTATGAGCACAGGAGCACAAATCGTTAAACAAGAATACGTTAGAATACACAGAAGTTGCACTTTATATGGATAGGCCCTGGTGGCCACTCGAACCATATACTAAAATAGTGGTATAAGTACCACGAACAGAAAAGGGAAAAGGCCTAGGGCCTCTAGAATCGCTGGGCCTACAAGGAGCTAACTTTAGTTAGTGACCAGGAGGTCCACGGGTTGCGTGTGCAGAGCAAATAGTCACACGCGGGCTCCCATAAGTTTTCAATGGGTGCGTAAAAGTTACAAAGTTACTGCAAAAAGGATCTTCCGGATGGACTATGAACTCAAGATTGGAAACACAGACACTAGAGATGTAATACTACACTTGGGCACCGGAGTGCCAGCTTTACCTCACCCACAGGAAGCGGGTGCATAGGTCTCGAAGTGCGTCGGGTTTCTTCTATCTGTTCCGTGGAGCCTGAAGGCAAAGATGCTGCAGGCGGTCGGTCCGGGAGAGATGCGGTGGATCCAAGAGTGGATCAGAGATGTTGAAGACCTGTAAGCAGTGGGGACAGTGTTCACAGTCAGTAGCCAGTGACCGGCGTGGCACCAGGTGGGTACCAGGCAATGTCGGGTGCAAACAGGAAGAAAGGTGTAGCTCTGCAGCCACGTGGTCCCTGGAGGTCAACGACGTCCAGGAGTCGATTCACGAGCTGACCCACGCAGGCTCTCGCTGTCGGCGGTGTCGGCGACTTGATCGAGGCAAACAAGCCTTGGCAAAAGCAATTGTTGTGGAGAACAAGATAAGCTGATGGTTCTGACCAGCAAGGTCAGAGGGACTGCTCCTTTGGTGGGGAGCAAGGGCCAGTCTGGAGCAACCAGACCAGTGGTGTATTTCTTGAAGTTCGTCGCCAAGATGGCTACTAGCCAGCGGGCCAGCAACCGTTAGGCGCGTCGAGTGGCAAAATGCAGAAGGGCCCCACGCAGATCGTGGAGATGCTGGAGGGCTCCCCTTTGGTGCAGATGCTGCTCGAGGGTTGGGCTTCTTAGATCCCAAAGCACAACTTGGAGGGAGCCTCGGTTGTTGCACTTGCAGCTTGTCGTGGTCTTTTCAAGATGGCTGGCTCCACGTGTCTCGGTGCCTCCACGGGTCTCTTCTTTTCAGGGACTGTGGATTGGGCGGTGAGAGGTCTGGAGGTCCAGGTATTGTCAGTCTCTGGGCTCGGGCTCCGGCGGGAGGCGGCGGCAAAGCAGACGTTGATTCGCTGGATGATGCTTGCGTTAGCAAGGTGGTCCCTCCCTGACCACAGGGGAGATTTCCTTCAGTCTTCTGTGCAGCAGAATGTCGAAGTTCCCGTCTTCTTCTTAGTTTCAAGTTGATTCCAGGATATCTGAAGTCTTAGGACACAGCTCCTACCTTTAAGCGGATTCTAGGGGCCGGACTACCTGCTAGGTCCCTCCCTATGGGTGGGACCAGGAAGGGGGGTGGTTACACCCCCAATCCTTTGTCCAGCTCGCCCCAGGCCCGGGACTGGTGTGCCCCAGGACCGGTTTGAACTGGCATATGCACCGAGGCTCCTTCTGAGCCACAGGCATGTCTGGTTTCTTTCAAGCCCTACCTGACCAATACACAAAATCCTGTCTGGGGTGGTGCATGCACCTCCCCTGGCAGGAAACCCTTTGTCCACAGCTCCCAAGCTGGAAGGACTCCCAGCAGCAGGAGGGCAGACTTGTGTCTGTGGTGGCAGCATCCATTTTGTGGAGCTGAGGCTATGTCTGATTTTACCCGGGTTTCAGGTACTGTACATGTCGTGTCCCTCTAGAAGGGTGGAATGCTAACCCTGTCGCCAGAATTGGCGAGGGGTTAGTATTCCAATTCGTATGACACCTTACTCGACATGTTTTGATAAAGCCAAACCAAAGATAGCATTTAACCGCGAGGTTCATAATGCACTTAAGAGTATATGGTATGACGATATCTGGAAACAGTAGAAGGAAGGGGTTCCGACCACTGCAGACAGGCTCAGCTCATGCCAGAGCACCATCTCACATGGAACCAAGCACTCTGCCTTCAGGATTGTTAAGGCCTGCCATAGGAGTGACTTATAGGTTAACATGTGTCCCATTTAAGGTTAGGTATAGGTATACTACACCTAAGTAAGAGGTGATTACACCAACTTACCCCAGCTGAGTGATCAGCCAGTTGTGTCAGATTGTTAGGCCAAGCCTGGGGTGGCATAATACATGCTTCAGCCCCTGGCAGGCCTTGGGTACACCAATGCCCTGGGTACCTAGTGTACACTGGTACAGGGGCTGACAGGGTGATGCACTTCCAATTGGTTATGCACCTAGGGTGCATAGTTTTAATTTAGTAGAGAGAACAGCAGGCTGGGGGTCTGATTGCCAGGCCCACAGCCTCAATATGTCAAAAACCAGTGAAGCAAAAAGCACAAATTTGGGGTGACCATAGGATAGCAGACCCTACTCTCCTACACACCCCCCCCCAAACGCTGGGACATTAAACTAGCCTTGACCAGTCTCGTCTTCATGTCCTAAGTGGAAGTACCTGGAGAGACCATCTGCATTCCCATGGTAAGTACCTGGAAGGTGCTCCACTGTAAAGTCCATCCCCTGTAGGGAAATGGACCACCTAAGCAGTTTGGGGTTTTCACCCTTCATCTGATTTAGCCACAAGAGGGGCTTATGGTCGGTCTGAATCTTGAAGTGAGTGCCAAACAAGTATGGCCTCAGCTTCTTCAGGGCCCACACCACAGCAAAGGCCTCCCTCTCAATAGCTGACCAATTCTTCTCTCTGGGGGTCAACCTTCTGCTAATAAAAGCAATGGGTTGGTCTTGACCATCTACATTAAGTTGTGACAGCACAGCTCCCACGCCCAACTCAGAAGCATCTGTTTGGACAATATACTCTTTGGAGTAGTCAGGACTTTTCAGGATAGGTGCAGAGCACATGGCCTCCTTCAGGTCATCAAATGCCTTTTGACAGCTTACTGTCCACTGAACCTTTTTGGGCATCTTCTTGGATGTCAGATCATTAAGGGGAGTCACAATGGACCCATAGTTCTTAACAAACTTCCTGTAGTACCCAGTCAAGCCCAAGAAAGCTCGAACTTGAGTCTGGGTGGTTGGAGGAGACCAGTCCTTGATGGATTGTATCTTACTCTCCAGTGGTTAAACTTGGCCTCCACCTACAAGGTGGCCCAAATATACAACCTTACTCTGCCCTATCTGGCACTTAGTAGCCTTGATAGTGAGGCCTGCCCTTTGCAGAGCCTCAAGAGCCTTCTTCAGGTGGATCAGGTGATCCTCCCAGGTGGAGCTAAAGACAGCAATGTCATCAAGATATGCTGCACAAAAGTCATCCAACCCAGTAAGGACTTGGTTCACCAGCCTTTGGAAGGTGGCAGGTGCATTCTTCAGACCAAAGGGCATCACCACAAACTGGTAGTGCCCACCTGGGGTTGAGAATGCTGTTTTGGCCTTAGACTCCTCAGCTAATCTGATTTGCCAATAGCCAGCTGTCAAGTCAAATGTGCTCAAAAACTTTGCAGAAGCTAGTTTGTCTATGAGCTCCTCTGCCCTTGGAATAGGGTGTGCATCTGTCCTGGTGACAGCATTGAGACCCCTTTAGTCCACACAGAACCTCATCTCTCTCTTGCCATCTTTGGTGTGAGGTTTGGGGACCAGAACCACTGGGCTAGCCCAGGGGCTCTCTGAGGGTTCAATGACACCTAATTCCAGCATTTTATGTACCTCAGCCTTTATACAGTCCCTGACGTGGTCAGGTTGTCTGTAAAGCTTGTTCTTTACAGGCAGACTGTCACCAGTGTCCACCACATGGGTACACCAGTCAGTTTGACTAGGTATCAAGGAAAACATATGTGAAAATGATTGTAGAACCTGTCTACATTCAGTCTGCTGATGGGCAGTGAGGTTGCCTCCAAGGGTCACTCCTTCAACTGAGCCATCTTCAGGGTTCTGAGACAACAGGTCTGGAAAAGGGTCACTCTCTTCCTCCTGTCCCTCATCTGTAGCCATGAGCAAGCCCATGTCTGCCCTGTCAACATATGCTTTAAGCCTGTTAACATGGAGTACCCTGTGGGGTCTCCTGGGAGTTCCTAGGTCTACCAAGTAGGTGACCTCTCCCTTCTTTTCCAGGATTGTATGGGGTCCAGACCATTTGTCTTGGAGTGCTGCTGGGGCCACTGGCTCCAACACCCATACCTTCTGTCCTGGCTGAAACTCAACCAAGACAGCCTTTTGGTCATGCCAAGCTTTCTGTAAGGCCTGGCTTGCCTCAAGGTTTTTGGATGCCTTCTCCATATACTCAGCCATCCTGGAGCGGAGACCAAGTACATAGTCCACTATGTCTTGCTTAGGCTTTTTGAGAGGTAACTCCCATCCTTCCTTCACTAAACACAGTGGGCCTCTTACAGGGTGCCCAAACAACAATTCAAAGGGGCTGTAGCCAACTCCTTTTTGTGGGACCTCTCTGTAAGCAAACAGAAGGCAGGGTAGAAGGATGTCCCATCTTCGCCTGAGCTTTTCAGGTAATCCTTTGATCATACCCTTTAGGGTCTTGTTGAATCTCTCAACAAGCCCATTGCATTGTGGGTGATAAGGGGTGGTGAACTTGTAGTTGACACCACATTCCTTCCACATAGCTGTCAAGTATCCTGACATGAAGTTGGTACCTCTGTCAGAAACTACCTCCTTAGGAAACCCCACTCTGGAGAATACTCCCAGCAGGGCCCTGGCCACAACAGGTGCTGTAGTGGTCCTAAGGGGAATTGCCTCTGGATACCTGGTGGCATGATCCACTACCACCAGTATAAATCTGTGCCCAGATGCAGTGGGAGGATCCATGGGACCCACTATATCTATTCCCACTCTTTCAAAGGGGACCCCCACCACAGGTAGTGGTATTAGGGGGGCCTTTGTTGTGCCACCTGATTTGCCACTGGCTTGGCAGGTCACACAGGAGCGACAAAACTCCTTTGTATCTTCATTCATGTGAGGCCAGTGAAAGTGAGGGACAAGCTTGTCCCAAGTCTTGTTCTGGCCTAAGTGTCCTGCTAAAGGAATATCATGGGCCAAGGTAAGAAGGAAGCCCCTAAATTGCAGAGGTGTAACCAACTTCCTGGTAGCACCAGGCTTGGGGTCTCTAGCCTCTGAATAAAGGAGCCCTTCATCCCAATACACTTTATGGGTACCTTGAGCATTCCCAGCAGCCTCAGCAGCAGCCAGCTGTCTGAGGGGTTCAAGAGAGGGACGGGATAACTGAGCCTGCCTCAAGTCAGCCCTTGAAGGTCCCCCTGTCCCCAGAAACTCAACCTGATCAGGTTCAAGCTCTTCAGGGACAGTTCCTTCAGGGTCCTCTAGATCAGCTCCCTGGGAAGGCTGATCATCACTCTGAGGCAGGGGGGAAGGCACAGCCTTGACCCTCCTGTTCTTCTTCTTGGTAGGTGCTTGGTCCATTGTTCCAGGATCCAAGACCTGAGGTTCAGTGAGGCACTTTTTGGCCTGTGACCTGGTCACAGCAAGGACATGTGATGATATACCTAACATCTCTGCATGAGTCCTGTACTCCACTTCTGACCATAGAGAACTCTCTAGGTCATTGCCCAACAAACATTCCACTGGGAGGTCTGCACTAACCACAACCCTTTTGAGGCCAGTTACCCCTCCCCATGAGAAGTTAACAACTGCCACACTATGTGAAGTAGTGGCATTGCTGGCATTGGTCACCAGGTAATTCTCACCTGGTATGTACTGTCCAGGGTCCACAAAGCCTGGTGTCACCATAGTGACACTGGCACATGTGTCCCTGTAGGCTTGAGCCACGTTTTCATTTATTAAAGGAGTCTGTCTGTACTTGCCCAGGTTACTGGGGCTCACAGTCAGGGACAAATCAATGTCCCCATCACAGATCAAGACTGCCTGTGTCAGGGTTCTGTCTAAGTCAGAATCTCCTTCATTTCCCATAGTGATTCCCACTACACCCTTTGTCTGGGGACCAACACTGCTAACAGTAGTACTGGGAGCAGGTGCCTTAGGGGCAACAGTGTTGGGGGCTCCACCCTTCTTACAATCACTAGTCCAGTGAGTTGTATTCTTGCAATGATTGCACCAGGGTTTCTTTTGACCTTCTTTCTTCTTTCCCTTAGTTTGTTGTTGAGACCCACCCTCCTTAGCAGTAGTTTGGGGCCCTGTTGAAGACTTCTGGTCTTTAGATTTCTGATCTCCACCCTTTTGGTCTGTTTTCTTCTGATCACCCCCTTGGCCCTGGTTCTGGTTCTTTTGCTTAACCCTGGTTCTGACCCATTTGTCTGCCTTCTTTCCCAATTCTTGGGGAGAGGTCAGATCAGAGTCAACCAAGTGCTGATGCAGTTGCTGGTTTTGACAGTTATTTAAAATCTGTTCTCTCATCATCAAATTATACAATCCTGTAAAATCAGATACCTTACTTCCCAGCAACCAACCCTCCAAAGCCTTAGTGGCACATTCAATGTATTCAGACCAGTCCTGAGTCTGTGTCTTTTGGGTGTCTCTGAACATTAACCTGTACTGTTCAGTGGTTAAGCCTAACCCATCAACCAGAACACTCTTCAGGACTCTGTAATTTCTGACATCCTCTTCTCTAACAGTGAGGAGTCTGTCTCTGCCTCTTCCTTCAAAGGAGAGCCAGAGGATTGCTGCCCACTGGTCTTCAGGAACCTGCTGTACTTTGCAGGCTCTCTCAAGAGCAGTTATCCATTTGTGGATATCATCCCCACTTTTGTAGGGGGGCACAACCTTAGACAGGTTCCTATTATCAAAGACCCTATCTTTGTCCCTAGGGACAATGCTGCCACCAGTGGGTATAGACCCACTCTTTCTAGGTTGCCTAGCCCTACTCAGTTTCTCTTCCATCAGGGCTACTTCTAGCTCCTGCTTCCTGATCCTCAGCTGGGCTTCCTGCATTCTGGCCTCATGTTTCCTCCTCTGAGGGGTGGTCATCCTTTTCCTGGAGTGACCTTGAGAGCCTCTAGAGGCATGAGAAGCATTAGAGTCACCTGAGCGATTCCTTTGCCTCCCAAGCCCCTGGTTAAGTCCACTGGGGAGATCCAATGGGATGATCCCATTGTCAGTCCCCAATAGCCTTAGTTTAGCTGGGCCAAGTATAACACTTGACACTGGGCTATTTCTCCCTTCATCCTCACTACTTTCTGTATCCTCACCACTTTCCTCCTCTGTAGTATGATTCTCATCTAAGGGATGGCTATTGGAAAGGGGTACTTCTGTAGCATCTTCAGAAGGGGGGCCTCCTGTTCCTGTCCCTAAGGGGGCTAACTGGGAAGCTTTCTTGAGCTCTCTCTGATTTTCATCATTTTGCAAGAGTTCTCTGAGCTCAGCAGAGGTAGGGTTCTTGGGCTGTTTAAGGCCTCTAAGAGTTGCCAAATGCCTGAGCTCATTCTGATTAAGGGTAGCAAAGATGGATGGTGCCCTCTGGGGGTCACTCTCAACAGAGATGGGTACAGTGGACCCCTCTGCCCCGGCCATTGCTCTTAAGTGTGGGTGGATGTGTTGCAATCTACCTACACTTGGGTTTACCTACTAAACCTATCTAGTAGTTGTAGTCAGGGTGTGCTACTCCCTTTGCTCTACAACAACTAAGTTCAGTAGAACTTATGTATATCTAATCTTGTTTTATATGTACCTACAGGTACCTATGTGATCTTTCAATTGGTAACCAAGAGATTACAATGGTAAAACACAGCAAGCTCAAATCCAACCGCTGCTCACCAATGTGAGAAGTTGGCCTGGTATATGATGCTCACTAGTTAAAGTGATCACCTTGTGCCATGCCAAGCAACCCTTATGGTGTGGTTGTAAGTCAACTGTGAGAAGTTGGCCTGGTATATGATGCTCACTAGTTAAAGTGATCACCTTGTACCATGCCAAGCAACCCTTATGGTGTGGTTGTAAGTCAACCTTTTCGGACTAGCTGCCCTAGTGGTAGCGTAGGCTAAGCAGTCTTTGAGGCTAAACTCGTGAAGCGTGTTAAGCCAGCTGTTTTACCAAATGCAACCCCCTTTTATACCAATGAAAGGACACCACACAGATATATATTCAAAATATATATGTATTTATTTCTCAAAGTAACCCCTAGTCTCTTTATGAGCACAGGAGCACAAATCGTCAAACAAGATTACAGTAGAATACACAGAAGTTGCACTTTATATGGATAGGCCCTGGTGGCCACTCGAACCATATACTAAAATAGTGGTATAAGTACCACGAACAGAAAAGGGAAAAGGCCTAGGGCCTCTAGAATCGCTGGGCCTACAAGGAGCTAATGTCAGTTAGTGACCAGGAGGTCCACGGGTGGCGTGTGCAGAGCAAATAGTCACACGCGTGCTCCCATAGGTTTCAATGGGTGCGTAAAAAGTACAAAGTTACTGCAAAGAGGATCTTCCGGATGGACTAGGAACTCAAGATTTGGAACACAGGCACTAGAGATGTAATACTACACTTGGGCACAGGTGTGCCAGCTTTACCTCACCCACAGGAAGCGGGTGCATAGGCCTCGAAGTGCGTCGGGTTTCTTCTATCTGTTCCGGGGGGCTTGAAGACAAAGATGCTGCAGGCGGTCGGTCCGGGAGAGATGCAGTGGATCCAAGAGTGGATCGGAGATGTTGAAGACCTGTAAGCAGAGGGGACAGTGTTCACAGTCACTAGCCAGTGACCAGCGTGGCACCAGGTGGGTACCAGGCAATGTCGGGTGC